>NC_080420.1:61592681-61877681 GCF_029873635.1 Malania oleifera
ATCAAAGATTAGTCAGCAAACTAATCTACCCATCACATACCAGAACAAACATAGCTTTCGCAATAAGTGTAGCAAGTCAGCATATGCAATCTCCAAAAGAAGCTGGCCGAAAGTCCAGCTGAAGCCCTACACACACAACAACTTTTAAGCTGCTGTTTGGTGCCTTCATGCCCACAGCCAAAGTCTTCAAACTCGAAATAATTCCAATGGGGACATGTTTTTCCTAGACTTTCCTCTCACTAATCTACCATCCTCCTCCACTTCCTTGCCAGTCACAGAAGGAAACCTAAACTCAGGGGGAGAACTACAGAATAACAAGGAGACACTAGTCTACTCACGGAGGTTAAAGCCAAGTGGTAATGAAAAACTCATACCCGAAGCACCAAGAGAGTCAGAACTAGTGGTAGCTCCGAACAACCAAGAGCCCAACCAAGAACCTCCCAACAACTCAAAATAGGTAATAGATCCTACTCCTAATAAATCTGATGATATTTATCTACCCATTGCTCTTAGAAAACATCCTAGTTCATGTACCCTTCATCCAATTGAAAAATTTGTTTCCTATAATACCTTGTCCACGGGATACCGTGCCTTTACTTCTAACCTTGACAAGGTCAAAATTCCAAAAAACATTGAGGAGGCACTTGAAATTCCGGAATGGAGAGAAGCTGTAATGGAGGAGATAAGGGCATTGGAAAAGAATGGAACATGGGAGGCTATGAATTTTCCGTGAGGAAAGAGACCAATAGGCTGCAAATGGGTACTTACTATAAAATACCGAACAAATGGGACAGTTGAAAGATACAAGGCCCGGTTGGTTGCAAAAGGATTTACTCAGACCTATGGCATAAAAGTTAATAAACACCGAACGTACTTCAGACTTATCTTTTAACAAGTAGACCCAACAAGTATGAGTGTGATCTTCAATGAATGTCACAAAACATTTTGTGTGAGTGCGATTAGAAATCCGGGAAGGTCCCCATACATCACTATATGAATGATTGTGAAAGGTTTTGTGGGTTTGTATTTGGATTTTGGGAATGAAGTTCTTTGGTGTTTTGCAAGTTCACACACTTCACATTGAACATCAAGAGACATTTTATTCAAACATAGCGAAGGAAATAAATGACGCATGTACTGAAAATTGGGGTGACCCAACTGAGAATGCCATAACATTAGGTTAATATTCTTAGGGATAGAGACAAAATTACTTTGACATTGATCACTCATTTTGGCTTCCTCGAAGTAGTAGATTCCCTCATACTCCTTAGCACTGCCAATCGTCGTCCCCGATGACATGTCCTGAAAAACACAATGGGATGAAATAAATTTAGCAGAGCAATTGGAGTGTTTAGTGAGTTGGCTGATAGACAAAAGATTACAAGATAATTTTGGAACATGAAGAAAGACTCTAAAGTAATTGAGTCAGAAATCCGAATACTCCCTTTGCCGCAACAGGAGCAAGAGATCCGTCAGCAAATTTGACTCTTAGGTTATCTGCACATGAGGTATATGATGAGAAAAGGTGATAAGAGTCTATCATATGGTCAGAGGCTTCAAAATCTATAATCTAGGGTGTATGGTAACGAAAGGTGTATAGGGCTTGTGAGAAATTACCTTTGTGTGCCAAATTACCAGATGGAGTATTTTTTGGTGATTGACTCGAGGCTTGGAGAGCAGATAACATCTCCATGTAACAGTTTGTCACCTCCTTTTTGCCTTGTTTCATCTGCTGTAGGTGTGTCTTAAGTTCAAAGACTTGGGAAGCATTCTCCTCGTCAAAGTAGATTTCTCGGAATGCGTCCCACACCTCTTTTGTTGTGGGTAGGAACATATATGTTTTCCCGATAGTTGGCTTCATGGAGTTGATAAGCCATGAGGTAATCAAGGAATTCTTCGATCTCCATTGCTGGAGTGCTACAACATTCATTGAATCAGGAGTTGATAAGCCATGAGGTAATCAAGGAATTCTTCGATCTCCATTGCTGGAGTGCCACAACATTCATTGAATTAGGTTTCTTTGAGTCGCCGGTAAGGTACCCGAGCTTTCCTCTGCCGTCAATTGCGAGTTTCACGGACTGGGTCCATTCTCGAAAATTCTTCTTGTTGAGTTTTTCTGCCCATAGTTGGACAGAAGAGCCATCTAGTCCATTTGAACTGATGATGGCATTGGTTTGACTCGTTTGAATCTCTGAGGTTGTCGACTCTCGACTGTTGATGGAGTTGTCCCCCATAGTTAGCTTGGTTTAGGAAAAACCAGCTCCGATACCATGTAGAGAATGAGATTGAATCAATTGTATATTCAATTTTGTATTCTTTACATACTCGGGTCCCTATTTAACATGTACATAGAGAATAAAATATGGAAAAACAGAAGAGGACACAAATTGCAGTTGAGATGTGTAGTTTAGCTTCGGTGGGGGGTCTCAATTTATAGCCTCTAGCTTGTGGCAAGATCTCATGGTAGGTGGTGGTGGCTCACCCACCATGGTAGGTGGCTGTCATTCACCAACTGTGGCCGTCGTTCACATTACTGGTCGTCATTCACTAACCGTGGCTGTCATTCAGACTGTAAGGATTTCTACAAGTTCCGTTAGGGGTGGCTTGGGATTTGGAGTTAGAACTGGATTTGCCACCATGCAAAGAAAGAGACCCAGAAGGTGCTGGAGGATGCGAACCATATTTTAAGCTCTTGGATGCCAGAACCGCTCTTGGTGTATCATCGGAGTTGCTAGTCGTCATCACTGCTTGACGAAGAGCTTCTCTACAGAATTGTGCATAGGCATGCTCCACTGTTGGGAATGGTTTTATCTGCAGGACATCACTTTGGATATGGTCTAGGCAGTTATTGAGACCATCCAAGAACAAATATGCTCGATCTTCTTGAACTAGAGTATTGTAATGTTGAATATCGGTTGGGCATTCCATCGGGTTTGGGTGGCGGAAGTCTATTTCATGCTAGAGGCCTTGGAAATCATTGTAGAATTTTTCAAGAGAGCCGCCGGTTTGTTTGAGGCGAGTCACCTTTCGCCAAAGGTCATACACCTGGGAGGTGTCGCTGTCGTCAAAATATGAAGTAGCAATTGCATCACAGACCATCTTGGCTGTCGGAAATCGAATGAAGTTACTAATAAGGGAGGAGTCCATGGAATTAATCAGCCAACCTTTAACAATAGCGTTGTTTGTGTGCCATCGTCTAAAGGTAGAGTCTATCTAAGGAGGTTGAGGAAGATCGCCATTTATATACCCCAGTTTGTCTTTGCCCGACAACCTGGGACCAAAGTGCATACCTGGTGCAATCCAACTTGATGCCGATCGATGCAGTAGTAGTGTCGGTGGTCTGGGTCGGGGCTGAAGTTTTACTCAAAACTATAGTCATTTTTGTGGTTAGCTCGGCTAGGATGGAGGAAGCTGAAGATTCGTCCGTATAGGAGTTTGTATCGGCCATGGAGGAAGACAAGATGGTTTAAAAAATCTGGATGAGCAGTAAAAGAGGATCGGGTGCTCAAATATATGAAACTTCCGTCTATGGACATTTCAAGAGATGGTGGTGAGGTGTCTGTGCGGGGACGATTTTTTATGGCGCTAATCCTGTTAAGCGTTAGATAAATTCAGTCTTAATATATTCTATATATTTATATAACGATGAATGGGTATATATAACGGAGAAACTTATCTATATTTGGCTATACATATATCTTGGCTAAATTTAAGAGCTAACCCTATAATTGAGGGATTCTATAATTGAGGGATTTGTATCCAGAAAATTCCTCCTATAATCTCTTAGAGGACAACTCATGCCAACAGTTTCCAGTCACTTGGATCTCCAAAGGGTGCAGGATTCATTGCAAGAAAGAGAGGAGAAAGAGAGCTTTAAAGAGAGACAGAGACCCTCCCTCCCTCTACGGTTCTTCTCTATCATCTCTCTGTCTCTCTTTAAAACTCTCTTTCTCCTCTCTTTCTTGCAATGAATCCTGCACCCTTCGGAGATCCAAATGAGTGGAAACTGTTGGCATGAGTTGTCCTCTGAGAGATTATAGGAGGGATTTTCTGGATACAAATCCCTCAATTATAGGGTCAGCTTTGGATAAAGTAGGGAGGGAGGGACGTGTGGTTGGTGGATGATGCAGCTAGCCTGGCCATCAAAGTACATGGTGCAGCGCCTCAAGGGAAGAGAGAAAAAGTCTGGCTGTCGGTGAGGTTGCCAGATGATGACGATTGACCGTAAGGTGCCATAGGTGGTCATGCATAGGTTGGCTGCAGCTCAGGGTTGTGATGGTAGAGAGTTGCAACACTGCTATGATTCAAAACCCTAGTGTGTAGAGGTAGGGGACAACAGGGGTGGGGGTCATGTGAACCACACATACGTAATTTTAAATTGGTCCAGACTGGGCTTGCTTTTTATTATTATTATTATTTGCTTTTTTTTTTTTGTATAATTCATTTAAAATCAGAAAAAATGAAAAAAAAATCCAAAAAAAGTTTGAAAATCCTGAAAACCTAGTCATGATATTTTTTTTTCTTTTAGATTTTATTATTATATATATTTTTAACATTTATTTTTTTTATGTTATTTGTTATTAAAAGTCTCAAAAATTAAAAAAAGAAAAAGAAAAAATGTAAAATGTTTTTTATACATAATATCTAGATATCATTATTATTTTCATTGTTTTGTTAGTATTATTATTATTATCTTTGTTGTTGTTGTTATTATTGTTAGTATTAACTTTGCTATTATTATAATTAGTATTATTATTTTGTTAATAGCTATAACTTTTTTCGTGCATATCATTTATTTATTTATTGTAGAAAATTGTCAAAAAATTCAAAACAAATTCAAATAAATCCCCAAAATCACAATAAAAAAGTCAAATAAATACAAAAAAAATGTAGACAAATCCATAAAAATAAAAAAAAATGCAAAAAATCAAAGAAAACGTTGCTTAGGGACTTTCGTTAGGGTTTGGAGCTCAAATTATTTGCAAATTAGGTCTTTTCTTTTTATTTTATTTTTCTGGTTTCTTATGCTTTTTGATTGACTGGTGATGAAATCTTTAGATTTACTTTTAGAAATCCCATCATGCTTTCAAAATCATATGTTTACTCAAAATTGTTTTTTTTTTTTAAATCTGTTTTCAAATATTGAGCTTTCGAAATTCAAATTTTTCTAAGAAAAAAAAGAACTCATCTAATGATTTTCTATCCTCATTTCAAAATTTGAAATTAGGATTCTAAGTGCCCCCACTTTTCCCTCTTCCTTTTTCAAATTATTTCCACTTGAAAGTCATATGGCTTGACAATAAAGGCCCCGTGGTGTTGGGCCATCTCTTTCGTCTTGAAACCACACTATTGTTGGTGTTGGTTTTTGGGCGCAGATGGAAAATATTCACTCTTTCTTTTTTTTTTTTTTTCCCCTCAAGTTTTGTTCATCAAAAAGTCACACAATTTGATGGTAAAGGCTCTGTGGGCTATACCCACCGTCCCAAAGTCACACTACTATTAGTGTTTGGTTTGGGCGCACAAGAAAAGCATTCGATCTTTTCCCTTCTTCCATTTTCCTTTCAATTTCTTTCCTTTTAGGACAAACATCCCACCAATGACAATAACCATTCATGGAACTAATATCATAAGGTGCCTAACACCTTCCCTAAGCATAACTAGACTCTCGAACTCATCACTCTTTGTAGTAAATCATTAGCGTTTTCTTTGTTTTCTCTCTTCCCCAAAAAAGATGAAGTGGTGACTCAACTTTATCACATTCTTGTTCCTCCATCTCAATCCTTGCTACGTCGCACCTATGATGGAAACTGGCGTCGACAACAACCAACTGAGCCTTAAGGAGGATGTCTGATAGTGTAAACCACACCTAACCAACTATTTACAAAGAGGAAGATCCAGGAAATTTCACGTCCCCCAAGTTATCAAGGCATCCATTTCTACATCCATTGCATGCTTCCAACAAGGGTTAACAAGTGCTTCAACATGTGAGGAAGAAATAAAGGAAATAGAGAAGGCAAAAGAATGCATCTATGAAGGTGAAAAGCTGAAATATAATGAGCAAAAGAATAAGCAACTAAGGATTGTTGAGTACATGTTTGCGTACCTTTTGGGTGAGCATTGCGCACATCCAAGTCACACAAAGATGGATCTTGAGAACTAGAAGTGGAAAAACTAATGGGTAGAGAGTTAGCTACATGGTGATAGGATGTCTGTGCTTGCTTTTCGTTGCCCATAAACTCTTAATTGTTTCTCTAGGTGAGTAACTAATAGACTTGGGGAGCAAAAGATTTCTTGAGGGTGACAAGGGTAGGTACAAGAGCATCAACACATGAGGGGGAACCATAAATCATTGGACTCAAAATAGATTCATCCAAGGAGGACTTGATGCTAGAGAAATAAGGTGCTCCCTAAAAAAGATGGCATCAACACTAACATATTTCTTGAAAATGTGGATATCATAACATCTAATGCATTTTGAGTTCTTTAACACTTGGAAATACACATTTAGGAGCTGAGAGAACTTATCTTAGTATGTGGAACATGAACGAAACAAGTATGCCTAGAAACATGAGGCAAGAACATTGATGTTTTGGGCACATGATGGGGAAGGGAATTTGTCCCATTAGAACATTGGGGGGCATCCTGTTCAGCAGAAAACAAGTTGTAAAAAGAGCATCAGTCTAAAAGTTTTTAGGAACATGCATGTGAAGGGGTAGAGATCATGCTATGCCAATTAATGTCAATATTTTTTGTTTAGCTACTCCTTTATGCATGATATTTGATGAATAATCCCTTTAGGCAAGCAAAAAGATTGAAGTCTATTTTGAACAAATTCAAGCGCATTATGGGATCAAAAAATTTGAATACCAATACCAAATTGAGTTTTTATTTCTTGGTACAATTGAGTAAATACATTCAAAATTTCAGGCTTGTCTTTTAAAAAATGGATCAAGGCCATATGTGAAAAATCATCCACAAAGCACACAAAATGTTGATGATGAGTCAAATTCATGACTACTTGGAGCCCAAATATTTGAATGAAGTAGAGAAAACAATGTTTTATTACGAGATTCAGCTCTAGATGGGAAAGGTTTCCTAAAATGTTTTCCCCACTAACACGTAGAGCACTTTGTTAAAGCTTGATATACATTGTTGGTGCACAACCTAATAATTTAAGCTTTTAGGTAAAGTGGGTATTCTAACAGGGTATTAGAGCTCGTTACTAGGAGGTCTAGGGTTCTAGTCTTGTTGCCCGCATTTACTGTATGGTGCTAAAAAATCATTATATTTCTCATAATGGGTGTTATTTATCGTGTGTTTATTTCTTCATGTGATATTGGACAGCATGTGCGGGGGAGTGTTAAAACTTGATATACATTGTTGGCCCACAACCTAACAACTTAAGCTTTTAGGTAAAGTGGTATTCTAAATTTCTAATGCACTCAGTGAGAAACAAACTTGAACATGGGAAGAACTTCTTGTAGTTTTTGAAGGGAATGGATTGCCTAATTTAGCGTGCCATTGATAAAGAGAGCCACCATAAGTAGAAATTGAGAAAGTTATGACAAGAACTAGGTCTACCACCACCATCATAGAAATAGCACAATCCCCCTCAAGCCCTTTACCAATCCTCCTCTTCGTGAGATCTTGAATAACACAATGAGAAGGAAACAAGGTCACACAACAATTATGAGATGTAGTTTATTGACTAACTAATATAGTTTCAAGGAAAATTTAGGCGCATTAACACCAAGGAAAAAGTAATAAAAGGATAAAAAATAATGTTGTAGCTACTAGAAACCAGTGCAAATGAATAATCAACAAGAGTAGCTTTTAAGTATAAAGTAGTGGATTTCAAGGCCTGAAATAAATTAGGAATATTGGCCATATGGGAGGTGGCACTATAATCAATAACAAGGTTACTAGGGTGAGAAGGATGAAGAGGCAAGAAGTTTGGTTGTGCCTGAATGTGCCACAGTAGCATTAGATATCAAAGATTGGGTTTGGAGTTGTTGAAACATGAATGCAAGATAGTTATATTCCTCTCGGGACATGGTAGATGGTGTACTGAAAAACTGACCAGGTGCATTGGAAATTTTAATAGTAGAATCAATCTTGACAAAAGACTTGTTGGCCCAACTTCCCAAGTCGGTTTCCCATGGATATCCTAACAACGGTTAAGAAAAATGCTTTTCCTCGCCACAATATTTGCAAATGATAGAATTGCCACGATGAACTCCTCATCTTGATACACTACCTCAGCCATGGCAGCCTTCTAAACCTCGTCCTTGTCTTCGTCCTCCAACACTTCCCTACCATGGTTGGAGGCAATGTTAACCATAGTTGACAAGACAGAGCTTGAGAAGAAGATTCAGAACTATATTTGGTGATCCTTTGGATTCTAGTATATGCTTCATTCATGGATGGTGTGGATTCACTAGCAAGAATCTCATTGTCTGTCAGTTCAAGCTTAGGACTCAACCCAGATATAAACTTGGCAGCCAATACTCTGCTGTTTGCCTGTTAATAATCTCAATGTTAGAACTAACTGTTGATAGATGTTGAGTTCCTCTCACATATCCTTCAGAGTTCTATAATACTATCTATGGAGCCTACCTCCCTCGTCATATTTGAAGAACTTCTCATGTAGGCCAAAAACTTGAGTTTGACTTTTATTGTGTGAGGCGTTTTCTTGAAGACATCTCATACTGCATTGGCTGTCCTATGAAACATCATGTTTGCAACAATTCATGGCTCCATGCTATTCCACAATCACAGAAGCAATGCCATTCCCTTTCACTGTATCTTCTTAATCCTTGGATTTTGGAGATGGAGGAGAATGTAACAAATACATGGACTTCCCTTTCATGTTAATATTCACATGCACTGTCTGAGACCACAATAGGTAGTTGGAGGATCCAATCAATTTGGTAGCTATGACAACAGTATCATCCGAAGTTCACTCTGTAGAGGCCACCAAAACCACCCCCTATACACTACAATCAGCGTACACTGCTATTGGGGATGAGTACAGAAACTATGCTGAACAGGCAGTGCACGCTAGGAGACAACGGTACTTCATCACGCAGCAGCTTCAAGCCTACAAGGAATTACTTGATGACGCATAAGAAGGCAGACCACAGCAAGCACTGCAGGCATTTAATAAACAACATGGCAGCGCAGCAGCTGCAAGCATAATGGCTGGCAGCAACTAGAAGTGAGTGCAGGCAAGATCAGGAAATAGAGGCATTAATCAACGGTCAAAACCACCAACAACTGATACCAGATTGCAAGCAATCAATCATGGAAACCAAAAATAGAGTAATTGACTTCACATATGTGAACCACCACAAGCACACACAAGAAGAGAAGAAAAGAAGAAGAGAAAAAAAGAGAGAAAACAAGAAGAGAAGAAAAGAAGAAAAGAAGAAGAAAATAAAAAGAAAAGAAGAGAAAAAAGACAGCAGTTTTCCTATGGCATATGTACAAGTCAAGGTCTACTCTCTTATATATTAATAATAATACTCCCACTCACAACCTAATTCCTAACATTTCATATTCTCTTCTAATAGTGCTTAATGGAAATACCAGAGAAAATCTGCATAATTAGGACTTTTTAAAAGTAACATATATAATCCCTTGCAAGCTACCCCACTGGCAAAGGTATGGATGGTTAAAGCTCGATATACATTGTTGGCCCACAACCTAAAAGTTTAAGCTTTTAGTAAAGTGGTAATCTAAAATGTTATCAGAGCAGGTTATCAAGAGGTCTTGGGTTCTAGTCTTGTCACCTGCCTTTATCTTGTGGTGTTATTTATCATTTGTTTATCTCTCCATGTGTTGTCGGGTTGCACGTGCAGGGGAGTGGTAACGCTTACTATACATTGCTGGCCCACAACCTAAAAGCTTAAGCTTTTAGCTAAAGTGGTTGAAAAGCTAAAGTGTACTCCCAAGAGAGGGGGGGGGGGTGAATTGGGTTTTTGAAACTTTTTTTAAAATTCTTATTTTACAAGTCCTAGTTAAGTAGTAACCCCTTTTTCAATTTGAGTTATTTTATAATCACAACAATCAACACTCAAAACAATCAATGAAATAAGCTTGATGTTGCAATAGGAAATAGAATAGAAAATCCAACTAGGCCTCCAAAGTTCAAATATTGGTATCAATTAAGTATCTTAAATTAAGTATGTAACCAACCAATATATTAATGAGTTTCGGTATTAATCAATCAACGTACTTCCTTGTGGTTTCCGCAACATATAGATCAATCAACGAACTCCCTTATGGTTTTCGCAATTCCCAAAGACAAATTAATATCCAGCAAATTAAGTACACAACCATGCAGTTTATAAGTGCTGAAATTTAAAGAGAGTAGGGAATAGAATGACATCGAGTTTTTACGAGGTTTGGCTATACCTGCCTACGTCCTCGCCTTAGGCAACACATCTAAGGATTCCACTATACCACTCCTTTACGGGTGGAGCAAACCGTTACAACACTCCTTCAATAGGATAGAGACCTCCTCTCCAAGCGATACCCCATGCTTGGTACAACGATTCAACAACCTGAACCGTAAAAAAAACAAGAAGAAACAAGAAAAAAATCCTGTGTACAATGACACTCTCACAATAGAGCTAATTAGTACAAGTTAGAGCACTAATATACTTCAAATTTAAATATCAATAAAGAATGAATTTGAAGCTCAAGAAATTAATCACTGGGTTCTTCTTTTAGATTGAAAGAAGCTTGGTAAGAACACAAGACCCGAGTGGTTGTATTAGCAGAAATTTAGTATAACTTCAGCAATAGTGAGTGAGCAAGAAAGCTTTGAGAATTGGAGATTTTGATTGCTTGATTACTTGTAGTTGTTGTTATCAAAATACTTCGGTCTTCCATGTGTTTATAGAGTTCTAAAAAGTAATTCCTTGTTACCCAAGTTTACTTGGAGTATTTCCCAAGTATTTACAAAATTTGGAACCCAAGCAAACATTTTTGAAGACTTTTCAACGTTGCTTTATTTAAAAAAATACAAACGTCAATCGCCTGACCAAAAGATGTCAATCAACTGTCATGTTAAAAACTCGGCGTATTTCAAAAGTCAGTGCTCTGTCAGTCGCCTGACTACTATCAGTCGCCTGAGAATGTTTTGTGAGGCGCCTGTCACAGTTCTGTTTGCCTTTCTTAGAAACCATATATTTTGTCAGTCGCCTGATGAAACCTAGTAAGTCACCTGAGCATGCATTTTAACTGTTTTTAAGATTTTGTTTCCAAAAACTCTTTTAGCTTTTAATCTTGGAATTTTGATTTGAAATTTGAAAAATATGTTTCCCAAGGTTTTAAAAATAGGTTTCTAAGTCTGTAATCATTCCTAAAGAGCTTCAAAGCATCCGTATTGATTTTAAATTGAAGTACTTACATAAGACATTCCTTAAGACTTAAACTCTTTAAGTGTGAAGTCTTCATATATATCTTGTTTTGAGTCCATCTTGACTTTGAGCTTCAGAAGTCTTTAAGCTTTCATAAGATTTGACAAACTTGATCTGTTGAGCTTTCTTTTGATCACTTGTTTGGAATGTAGGCTATCAATGCACTATTGATCTTGAACTCTAATGCTTAATTCCTGAAACATCGTCACTTTAACCAAAACATGTTAAATTCCCTTGATTTGTTATCATCAAAATAAGATTCGTAAGCCTTGTTAGGCCAACAATCTCCTCCTTTTTAATGATGACAAATAAGGAGCAAAAGAGAGTGAACCTTGATAAGGCTCCCCCTTACAATAAGCATACTTTTAACAATGTTTTGAAAAGCAAATCTTCAAATATCATGTAAGCTTATTTTTCAAGATCAATATAATAATCAGGTATCAGTGCATTATAATATATCAATCAAGTATTATATCATCATAGTTCATTTCATCATATCATCAAAATCATATCATATCTCATATGTTTTATATAGTTTGCATTTTTGCTCAAATTTGCTCCCATTTTTGCTCAATCTTTCTCCCCCTTTTTGACATCAATCAAAAAGAAAAGTAACGTAGCAAAGGTAAATGTACCGCACAAAAGATATTCATAGTCATCCATAGTGTCAAAAACATCTAGAGATACAAACCAAAGTACAAAAATAGAAAACTGAAATTTTAACACGAATACAAATGGATAACTGAGATACATAGCACAACAAAAAAAAAAAAAAACAACAACAAAAGGAGATATCAAGCATCATCAGCTGCATCATTATTAGTTCCATCATTATCCTCAGTATTTTCTTCATCTTCTTCATTGTCGTGAGATTCGTCATCAAATGCATCATTACTGGGAGGTGCAGAGCTGATGTCCATAGGATCTCTAGTGTGTGAGGAACTCGCCAAATGCTGTTCAGTACATACAATTCTCTGATCAAGGGAGGAATAGTTGATCTGTAGAGATGCAACATTTTCTCGAGTGGATTTAACTTCAGACCTCATGTCACTACTGAAGGTGGAGAATTGGTGATAGAAAGGAAGGAACCATGAAGGGCTATCTTCTGCCAGAGGAGCAAACTGCTGTTCTGGATGCTGAACAGGTGGTTGTGGTTCAAGAGTTTGGTAGCATTGCCTTCCTCCTTTGGGAAACCACCTTTGTTCATGTTTTTCATATTCCATCATCCTAAGGGTAGTGGCAGAAAAGATGTCGTAGTGAGTCCATTTAACAAACAAGGAGGATGGTGTGGTGAGATGAAAGTGTGCAAATATCAAATTCAGAATCCCACCATACGGAAGAACAATACAATGAGCTTCTTCCCTTGTAATCATCCACCTAAGAATGAGGCTTGGTAAATCCAACTTTTTCCTTTTAAAAATACACCACATTACAAAACAATCTAGAAAGGTAACATGGTCATGAGATCCAGCTCGTGGTAAAATATTGTAGGTGATTAGTTTTTGAAGAACTAGAGTTTGAAGGTTTAGTTGTTTGTAAAGTGGGGGATTACCAAAGTAAATAGGTTCTTCCTTCATTACCAATGGCAAAAACTCTTCTGGAGTGAAGTCTTGAGCCATTATCCATGTTTTGTCAATTGGAGGAAAGTCAAAATCACCTTGCTTAATATGGAGAAATTTAGCTACAGATTGTGGGGTGAGTGTAATTGAATTCCCCATGATCTCAGTGGATTGTCCCATATTGCTTTTAACCAAATTGGCATAAAAAATTTTGATCAAAGATGGGTAATATCCAGGGGCTTGATATGTGATAAACTTCTTCCATCCTAGTCTTTTAAACATGGGCAATATTTCAGGAAAATCGGTTTCAAAGAAGGAGGTATCAAGAACTTTACTAAATATGGGATCCATGGAACGAAGGTGATTCCTATATAGTTGCTTGGCATGTGGAGAGATCAGCCATTTTTCAACTTCATCATCTTCAACAGGCTTGGAGGATGAAGCTTTGTTCCTTGTGGTCTTCGTACATGGCATGATGACTCGATGGAAACCCATAGGTATTTGATTGTAAATGAAGTAGGAGTAAATGCTTCAAGTGAGAATCGAAGGTTTAAGAGAAGGGAGGGGCTTGAAATTGAAGAGAGTAAGTGTTAGACGAGTGAGGAAGCAGAGTCAGGTGGCTGAGGGTTTCAAAAAATGAGGGTTTTTCATATATAAGCATACGACCCGTCGCTTGTCAGTCGCCTGACACTCGAAGAGTTAGGCGCCTGATGAGCTTAATTTCGTCACATAGTAGCGATTGTTGTTGTTGTTGTTATTATTATTATTATTATTATTATTATTATTTTATTTTATTTTATTTATTTTTATTTTTATTTTTATTTTTATTTTTATCCAATATGTAACAATCCTAATTCACGTCTAATAGAGATAAATCGATCCTCTGAGAGTGGTTTTGTTAAGATGTCTGCCCATTGATCATTTGTATTCACAAATTCAAGAATTATATCCTCTTTTTGAACAGGATCTCTTAAGAAATGGTGTCTAATATCTATATGTTTTGTTCTTGAATGTGATATTAGATTTTTGGAAATATTTATAACACTTGTATTATCACACTTAATAGGTATAGCTGAGTACTCTAAATTAAAGTCTTTTAATTGTTGTTTCATATAGAGTGTTTTGAGCACAACAGCCACCTACTGCTCAGCAGTGGATAAGGCGATGGAATTTTGTTTCTTGGAAAACCAAGGCACAAGTGATCGTCCTAGAAAATGACAAGTTCCACTTGTACTTTTTCTATCAATTTTACATCCCACATAATCTGCATTTGAGTACCTAATCATTTCAAATCCAGTGTTCTTAGGATACCATAGTTTTAAGTCAATAGTGCCTATTAAATATCTTAAGATTCTTTTTACTGCTATCTGGTGAGATTCCTTAGGAGCTAATTGAAACCAAACGCACATGCAAACACTAAACATTATATCCGATCTACTAGCTGTCAAGTATAGCAAACTACCTATCATGCTTCGATAATATTTCATGTCAACTGGTTTTCCTTTTTCATCTTGATCAGGCTTATGGAAGTACTCATTGGTGTTCCTATAGGCTTTTTTAGCTTGCTTGATTTGTAATCCTAGGAAATAATTTAATTCTCCCATCATACTCATTTCAAATTCGTTTTGCATACATTTTGCAAATTCCTTACATAAATCATCATTTGTAGCACCAAATATGATATCATCAACATAAATTTGTATAAGAAGCATATCTTCATTCTTAGATTTTATGAATAAGGTGTTGTCCGCCTTTCCTCTTGAAAAATCGTTTTCTAGTAGGAATCTACTTAACCTCTCATACCAAGCTCTAGGAGCTTGTTTTAACCCATATAATACTTTTCAAAACCAGGAGGTTGTTCCACATGGACTTCTTTATTTATAAAAACATTTAAAAATGCACTATTCACATCCATTTGATAAAGTTTAAATTCTTTGTGAGATGCATAGGCTAATAACATTCTTATGGCTTCCATTCTTGCTACGGGAGCAAAAGTCTCATCATAGTCTATTCCTTCTTCTTGATTATATCCTTGAGCTACCAGTCTTGCCTTATTTCTTACTACAATACCATTTTCATCCTTCTTATTCCTAAATACCCATCTAGTTCCAAGTATTGAATGATCATCGAGTCTAGGAACTAACTTCCATACTCTATTTCTTTTGAACTGATTTAATTCTTCTTGCATTGCTGTTATCCATGAATCATCACTTAACACTTCTTCAATGTTCTTAGCTTCTTCTTGGGATAGAAATGCATAATGATTACATAGGTTTTTCAATGAGGATGTAGTTGATACTCCTCGTGATAGTTCTCTTATGATTTGATCTACTGGATGATTTCTTACAAATCTCCATTCTTTAGGTAATTCATAATTTTCAGTAGAATCATTATTTTGAGCTTCTTCATTTTTCTCTTCTTTTACTTCTATGATTTCTAAGTCTTCTAGTTTTTGTGTAGCATCAGTTTCAACTTCTTCAATATCTATTGTTTGTGTAAATGGATTTACTTCATCAAAGATTACATGAATTGACTTTATAATAGTGAGTGTTATTTTATTATAGATTCTAAAATCTTTGCTATTCAAGGCATACCCTAAAAAGATTCCTTCATCTGATTTTTGCATCAAATTTCCCTAAGTTATCTTTATCATTTAGTACAAAGCACTTGCATCCAAATACATGAAAGTAAGCTATGTTAGGTCTTCTTCCTTTCCATAGTTCATAGGGGGTTTTATTTAAGGTTGATCTATTCTTTCTTTCAACAACTCTATTTTGTTGTGGAGTTCTAGGTGCTGAAAAATTATGTTTTATTCCATGTTCATTGCAGAATTTATCAACATCCTTATTATTGAATTCTCTTCCTTGATCACTCCTGATATTTAAAATGCCGTATCCTTTTTCATTTTGAAATCTTTTACACAAGTTTATCAACATATTGTAAGCTTCATCTTTTGAAGCTAAGAAGAGTACCCAAGTAAACCTGGAGTAGTCATCAATGATGGCGAAAGCGTATTGCTTTCCTCCTAAACTTAGTGTTATAGTATGACCAAATAAATCTAAGTGAATAAGCTCTAAGGGTCTGCTAGTGGAAATATGTTTCTTCTTCTTGAAGCTGGACTTAGTTTGCTTTCCTAATTGACAAGCATCACAAATTTTATCCTTTACAAACTTAGTGCTTGGAAGCCCTCAACTAAGTTCTTTTTAACTAATTTTGATAGTAAGTCCATACTAGCGTGTCCTAGTCTTCTATGCCATAGCCAACTTGCTTCATTCATGGCTGCTAAGCATGTGATATTTTGAGATTTTAGATCTTCAAAATTTATGCAATAAACATTATTAATTCTTTTAGCGGTGAATAGAACATTATGTTTTTCTCTATTTTCAAGAATGCATTTGTCTTGTTTGAAAATAATGTCAAATCCTTTATCACTTAATTGGCTTATACTTAAAAGATTATGTTTCAATCCATCTACCAACAAAACATCATCAATGGTCAAAGAAGGTTCTTTACCTATTTTTCCAATTCCAATGATTTTACCTTTAGCATTATCGCCGAATGTGACGTATCCACCATCTTTTTCAATTAGTGTGGTGAATTTGGATTTATCTCCGGTCATGTGCCTTGAACACCCGTTGTCCAAGTATCATTTGTCTTTTGATGGGGTTGTCCTAAAGTAAACCTACAAGAAGGGTTCAATGTGTTATTTTTAGGTACCCAAACCTTCCTAGGTCTTTTTATTTCAGATTTATTTTCCTTGACTTTCCATACTTTCTTGACTTAAACATTTTTTCTTTTAAATGAGCATTCAAATTTTACATGTCCTCTTTTCTTACACAAGAAGCACGCAGTGTGTTCATAGATATTTGTGGAAGATGTGCTTGCATAATACTTTGATTCCTTTACAAAGAATCCCATGTATGGATTCTTTTTCTTTTTGTTCTCAGTTCCATTATATCCAATTCCTTCTTTTTCTACTGACATTCTTTGGGTTCCAATTAACTTTTCAAAGTTCTCTTTTCCTTTTGTAAAATTGTAAATGATTTTATCCTTATCCTTAATTTTACTTTTAAGATCTTTTATTTCTAACTCTTTCTTGCTTTCACCATTTACTTGAAGTTTTACCAACTCTTGAGACATATTGTTGATTTTTTTTTTTAAGTTCATCAATGCATGATTCTTTTTCTTTTTCAACTAATTTTGAAGTTTCTAGTTGATTTTTGAGTGTTTCATTTTGTTCTTTTAAAGCTATGTTTCTTTTTGTTACTTTTATAAACCTATTATGTAATGCAAATAAGTCAACCTGAATTTCTTTATATGATGACATACTTTCACATGAGTCATTACATGATGCATCACTTGATTCTTCTGATGAGCTAGAATAATAATTTACCTTAGCATTTTTTGCCATGAAGCAGATGTTCGCAACTTCTTGTTCACTTGATTCGTTCTCCGATTCACTTAAGCTCGTGTCATCCCATGTAGTAGCTTTCATGGCCTTCTTCTTCTTCTTCTTCTTTTTGTCTTTCTTGAGCTGGGGACAATCAGGTTTAATATGTCCAACCTTTTTGCAATTGTAACAAGTAGGAGGTTCATTCTTAGTTTCCTTTTTACTTGTTTCTCCTTTTTCAAATTTTGCACCTCTAAATTTTCTAGCGAATTTCTTATTTTTCTTGAAGAATTTTCCGAGTCTTTTAGTAAGCAATACTATTTCATCATCTTTAACTTCATTACCATCTTCTTCTTCACTAGAGCTTTCTTTTGCACCTTTAAGGGCTATTGATTTCTTTTTTTTTTTGTTTTTTTCAGAATTCCTTTCATTCATAGCCATCTCATAGGTAAGAAGCGATCCAATTAGTTCATCTAGGGAGGTATTTTTGAGCTTTCTTCCTTCCGTAATTGCTGTGGCTTTAGGCTCCCAAATTGGTGGAAGTCCTCTAAGGATTTTTCGAATCATCTCATATGTAGAGTAGTTTTTTCCCTAAGGCATTGAGGGACTTTATTATATGAGTGAACCTAGCGTACATACTAGTGATAGTTTCATCTGGGTTCATCCTAAAGGCTTCATATTCACTAGTGAGAATGTCAATTCCATTGTCTCTCACATTAATCGTTCCTTCATAGGTTACTTCTAATTTATCCCATATTTTTTTGGATGTTTTGCATGCTGTGACCCTATTGAATTCAGTTATATCAAGAGCACAATATAGTGCATTGAGTTTACTTGCAACATCTTATGATCATTATCGGTCATCTCCTTTTCTTCTTTAGGTATTTCTCTACCAT
The DNA here is from genome assembly GCF_029873635.1 of Malania oleifera. Classification (NCBI taxonomy): domain Eukaryota; kingdom Viridiplantae; phylum Streptophyta; class Magnoliopsida; order Santalales; family Ximeniaceae; genus Malania; species Malania oleifera. The sequence goes on from NC_080420.1 coordinate 61,610,953, forward strand.
CCACAATTTTAGTTGAGATAAGGTCACCATGTGTGACAACTTTCCATGCTTTCCATAGTTTGTAGATAGATTTTCATTCTTTGTTTCCAAAAGGTGTAGTTAATCCCACAAAAGATAGGAGGTCTAGTTGAGGATTGACCCTCAGAAAAGGGAGATACGCCTAGGTGTGCCATAGATATAGCTTCTAAATTAAGATTTTCTATAACCCTGCTTTGATACCAATTGAAAAGGTAAAGTGTTCTCCCAAAAAGAAAGGGGGGGGGGGTGAATTGAGTTTTTAAAACATTCTTTTTAAGTGCACAACAATGCAGTTTATAAGTGTTGAAATTTAAAGAAAGTAGGGAATAGAATGACATCGAGTTTTTATGAGGTTCGGCTATACCCGTCTACGTCCTCGCCTTAGGCAACACACCTAAGGATTCCACTATACCACTCCTTTACAGGCGGAGCAAACTTTACAACACTCCTTCAATAGGATAGAGCCCTCCTTTCCAAGAGATACCCCACGCTTAGTACAACAATTCAACAACCTGAACCGTAAAAAAAATAACAAGAAACAAGAACAAAATCCTGTGTACAAAGACACTCTCACAATAGAGCTGATTAGTACAAGTTAGAGCACTAATATACTTCAAATTTAAATATTAATAAAGAATGAATTTGAAGCTCTAGAAATTAATCATCGGGTTCTTCTTTTAAATTGAAAGAAGCTTGGTAAGAACACAAGACCCGTGTGGTTGTATCAACAGAAATTCAGTATAACTTCAGCAAGAGTGAGTGAGCAAGAAAGCTTTGAGAATTGGAGACTTTGATTGCTTGATTACTTGTAGTTGTTGTTATCAAAATCCTTTGGTCTTCCATGTATTTATAGAGTTCTAAAAGTAATTCCTTGTTACCCAAGTTTACTTGGAGTATTTCCCAAGTATTTACAAAATTTGGAGCCCAAGCAAACATTTTTTAAGACTTTCAAGGCTGCTTTATTTCAAAAAATACGAACATCAATCGCCTGACCAAAAGGTGTCAGTCGCCTGTCTCGTTAAAAACTCAGCATATTTCAAAAGTCAGTGCTCTGTCAGTCACCTGACAATGTTCTTTCAGTCGCCTGACTACTATCAGTCGCCTGAGAATGTTTTTTGAGGCACCTGTCACAGTTCTATTTGCCTTTCTTAAAAACCATTTATTTTGTCAGTCGCCTGATGAAACCTAGTCAGTCGTTTGAGTATGCATTTTAACTGTTTTTAAGATTTTGTTTCCGAAAACTCTTCTAGCTTTTAATCTTGGAATCTTTGATTTGAAATTTGAAAAATATGTTTCCCAAGGTTTTAAAAATAGGTCTCTAAGTCTGTAATCATTCCTAAAGAGCTTCAAAGCATCCGTATTGATTTTAAATTGAAGTACTTACATAAGACTTTCCTTAAGACTTAAACCCTCTAAGTGTAAAGTTTTCATGTATATCTTGCTTTGAGTCCATCTTGACTTCGAGCTTCAGAAGTGTTAAAGCTTTCATAAGATTTGACAAACTTGATCTGTTGAGTTTTTTTTTGGTCACTTGTTTGGAATGTAGGCTATCAATGCACTCTTTATCTTGAAATTTAATGCTTAATTCCTGAAACATCATCACTTTAACCAAAACATGTTAAATTCCCTTGATTTGTTATCATCAAAAAAGATTCGTAAACCTTGTTAGACCAACAGTAGTAATCTAACATGGACAATGTCTGATGTTGGTTCGAAATTTTAATTCAAGGAGGTTGGGAATTATGGGAATGCCCCTCTGCCCTATGGATTAGTTGGGCTTTTGAAAGGGACCTGGAAACAACTGGTTACAAAGAGACATATTCTAAAGATTATGTAGTTGGATTTTACATTGAATGATAAAGCTAGGATTAAAAAATTCAGAGCTATGAAATAGCTCTAACATGTGATGTGTAAATAATACACTGACAAGGGTGGTTTCCAAAAGATTGTATGGGATTTTTGGCAACATTATTGAAAGACACTAGTAGCATTGTTGATGAAGATAAAAAAGTTGAGATAACTATAGTATATTGGGAGAAATTTTTTTCTTCTAATAAGCAATTTACGAAATAGGATGTGCAAATGGAACATTAAAATAATTTTGAACAATTGATATGAAAGTACAATTTGATTAGTATCTATATAAGGATATAGTCTGTTTAAAAATTTAAGCAATATTTTAATTAGGTCTCTCTCTCTCTCACTCTCTCTCTCTCTCTCCTGCGGAAGTATTCTTTCGTCCATTAATCTGTTTGAAGAAAGATATGGAGGAGAATCTCCTTAAGTCAGTGCAGATCAAAAGCAAGACTTTCAATCTGCATTTGGAAAAGTTTAGGGAAGGGGGCTTTATTCATTTGGAGAAGAGTTCTGAGTCAGAAATTAGTGGATCAGGATCACCTTTTTGACCGTAAGGTGGGTGTGTGATTTATCTCCCTTAATTTACAACTTGGAGCATTTCTCTCGCCACAAAACATTTGGTAGATTGCTTTTCTGGATGGCGAGTAGATAAAATCGCAAGGGGAAATTCTTGGAAGTGGGAGTACAAACGAACAACAAGAGAATCTCTACTCATTCTAAGGGGGTTGAAAGGTTGGTACAACGTCGTTGAAGAATTGGAATTAGTGGGAGGTAAGCAGAAGTTCCCTAATCCCAAGGGAGAGTTTGGGAAGTATCCTGCACAACCAAACAGTCATTGGAGTTGGAAGGATGCCTTGGTTGGACAATCGTTGCCAAAGATCCATCAAGTTGGGTGGTGGTGTAGCAACCGTGGAGTTACGGCGCAATGTTTGGTGAACATAGTGGTAGCAGATGGTCCAATAGACCGTGCCTCAGCTAGGGTTTGTGATGTGGATAGGGCTGGGGTCAAGAGTCCAAGAATAAAGGAGTGGGCTTATAGTTGGGTGGCCCAGGAATTATGCATTATACTTTGAACTTGGGTCAGCTATTGGGTGATACTAGTCTTGACCCAAATGTATTTAAAGGGCAGCCTGCTACAACTAATTCTCCGGAGAAGGCCGAAGACAAACCTTTGGCTTTGCAAAGGCCTTTTGTTAGATATTAGGTCCAAATCCCATTTGAGAATTCCATTGAGCAGCCCTTGGCTTTAGGTAGATCACCTTATAGCCAAGCCCAAAGTTTGAAGAGATGGCTATGGAGATGGGTGATGTCATAGATGGGCAACTCAAAATTGGTTTTGGGTAGAGCGAGAAAATGGAGGAGAAACATCATTGTGGTACCCAAGGTCTTAAATTTCAATTTCAACTCAAATTTCGAAGCTCCAAAAGTACGAAAATTAGAAATAGTTAACAGACATAATAATGTAAGTTTTAGGACTAATATATTTCAAGTTAAATACATCTGTGTCGAGTATGAGGTGGACAAGTTGTAATATAGTATGTGTATCAAACATATTTGTAAGATAATGTGCATCAAACATATCCAGTTAATACAAATGAAATTCATAAATCATTTAAATTTTATTTATTATACAACTAATGATAATTTAGACATGAATGGTTAAATAAAATGTTGTAATTTTTTTTTTTCATGTAATTTCAAAAACACTTGTAATAATATTTTGTTTTGATAAAAATACATAAAATAAATTAAGAGAGAAATTTTACTTCACTCCTAAATATCTCATTTGAATTTCAAGGAAATTTCATTGCATAGTCAAAATTTCAACTAGTTTTGCGAAAATTTGGAGATTTCAATAAATTTCGGGTGATTCGTTGGGATTTCAACGTAAATTATGCAAGATATAAATCAATTGCCATTTCGATTTTGAGGGTGATAGAAATCAGAAATTCATGGAAATTTAAGACCATTTGGTGCCTATTCTATGACGAGGGGAGACTTTGTGGATAAGCAACACAAGAAGTTAAGCGGTGGAGGGATGGCGGCAGGAAGTTATTGAGAATAGATGAGTTTAATGCTGATGTTATGGACAATGGGTGAGGAAGCTCTTATGGAAGGATATGGTTTGACTGTGGAAATGGGAAAGATGATGCCAACTTTAGCAACGATTAGGCAAGAATGGTTGGGGTAAAGGAGTCTCAGTGTTTTGATAAGGTAGCAAAATTAAAGGTTTATACTCGTGGGCATAGTTGTCAAATCAAGATTCGAATCGTGAAATGAAATTTCAATTTTGGGAATCAAGAATCAAATCAAGTCGTAAGATCCAGTACAAATTTCTAAAATCAATTCTTGATGACATGCGTATATTGATATACAAACAAGAAAAATAATAAAATACATCTAAATTTTGACAAATAAAATTATCATATTTCTTTTGTATGCTTTCCGTGAAGAAATGAAAAGTAAGAGAATTGAGGTTGGAAATATTAATAAAATAATGAAATTTGTGTTGTTCAAGGGAAGGAATCAACAAAAAATAATAAAAAATTGAACTCTTGGTGTTTATCAACAATTTTAAAAAATATATATACATTTCATGTATATTCTTTCTTGGACTAAAAATAAAATAAATAATTAATCTGAAAAAGTGATAATAATTGAACAAACTACTAAAAGAACTAATTGTTGGATCATAACAACACGATGAAACATGAGTATCACCTTAGCTGGTGAGTGGTCCACTCGTCTTCCCAATGGAAGAACACTATACTCCTTTGTGGGAGGTAGAAGAGCAAGGATATTAGGGATGATACAATTGGAAAGAGTCCTAGGGCAGATGGGAGACCAGTTAAGCTCCTCAGAAAACAAAGTGATGGTAATTTTTACATTGAAGTCTCCAAACGGATTGAAACAATCTTAAATAGAAAAGTTAAGTGGGAAACTTTGTTGGAGAAGAAGCGGGGAGACATATCAGACGAGGAGGGTGATATGGATAATGATTTTGGTTGTAATAAAGGGCTCATCTTAGATAAGGTTCGTGAACAACTTGGTTGAGGTTCAAATGATTTTGACTTTATGGGGGTTCATTCTTCATCTCCAATGTATGATCTAGATGGAGTTCTTGGATTAAGGAATGATGATTTAGAGGAGATGATTCTGAATTTATGGGGGCTTATTCTTCATCTCCAATGGATGATCTGGAGGGTGTTCTTGGATCGAGGAATGATGATTTAGAGGAGGTAGAAAGATAAGATTGAGAAGAATGAGATATATACTGGGTTTGTATCTTTTATTCAACATATGCTGGATGATAAAGGTATATGGCTAGCAGACTCATAAGGGAAGGAAGTTTGCTTGGATGAAGTCATAATCAAGGCTACGAAGGGGCAATGGGAATTGGCTCATTTGCAATGTTCTATCAATTATGATGGGAAAGGTCTGGAAAGAGGTTTTCTTAGGTAGTGTTTTGTTTAAGCTTAGGTAGGGTCTTGGGTGGAGGGTAATGGCTAGGATGGTGATGGTCTGAATTTTTGTTTTATTTTCATTGAGGATTCCTTATCCTCTAATTCTTGTGTTGTCTTTATTTCTTAATATATCTTCTTTTATTATCTTAAAAAAAAAAGTATTAAGTAAAGCTTAAAGGGGTTGAGGAACTATAACTTTTAGCTAAGAGGGTTGGACTGGAAGGGCAACTAGCAATTATGATATTTCCAGTTAATTTTCATTTTTACCCTCTTGAAGTATTTCTGTTTTATCTTGTTCTTGATTCTAAATAAGCTATGTGTCACAGACCCCCAAAATGGAACTCAAGGAAGGGTCGTGCGGCACTCGTTGAGAACTCTCCCCCGATGAGTCAGCTAAATCTCACAGGTTTAAGCCTGCAAGCATGAGCACGAGGTGAGTCTCAATACTCAAGAGAAACAAGGAACCATATGATATCACAAGAGCAATATATTCACACACATGGAATAAGGCTACAACAATTAGGTATCTCACAATCCAAGGCAACAAAACACCATAATGAAAAGGACTACTTGTATTATTCAATCCAAGAGAATAACCATGCAAACATTAATACACATAATCATATATTCATTCTAAATCCCTGGAGAATACAATTATAGCAGTATCTCTCTACCCCTTTTACCCATTACATTGTCACTCCCTAACATCCTCCCCCACTCATTTTATTGACATCCTCGTCGATGTGTTGTAGAAGGCCTCCTCACTTTGCTGAAGTTGAAGTTGATGTCGTTGTCTTCGAATTTATGAAATCTTCAATCTTTTGTATGGCATGCTGAAGGTTTTTTGCCTTTTCCCAACTGTTCTCTTCTTCTCCCAGTCCCATCCACTGAACTAGATATTGTTGTTGTTGACGACCTTCTACATTGACGACTCTATCTGCAATGATCATTTGAACATCTTTGTTTACCGGCTGCCTTTTGGATATTGTTGATCTCCTTATCTTTTTCGGTGCAGATGTGCTGTATCTGTGTGGAATGGCTTTAGGTTGCTTACATGAAACACGAGATGGACTGGTTGTCTGTGGCTCTTCATCCACTCTAGTTGTTCAAGCCGATAAGATGCATGCCCCACCTTCTCGATCACTTTTATTGGACCTTTGTAACGGCGTAAAAGCCTTTTATCCTTGCCACGAAGAAATCGAAATGTCTCTGGCGGCACTTTTACAAGAACCAGATCTCTAGTTTCAAATTGTTGTGGTCGTCTCCCTTTGTCAACCCATTTCTTCATGCGCTTCGATGCTTTTTCTAACTGAGCTCGAGTGACTTCGATGTTTTGCAATCGGAATTTCCTTTGTATGGACCATCCAGAGTGTGCGCGAGAGTCGGCTGTTGACCTGTCACAATCTCAAAAGGGCTTTTATTAGTCGCAGAAGATTTCATTGAGTTAAAATAGAATTGTGCCGTGTCCAGTAAAGGAACCCAATTCTTCTGATTTGAGTTAACAAAATGTCACAAGTATTCTTCCAGCATCCCATTAAAATGTTCGGTTTGACCATCTGTTTGCGGGTGGTAGCTGGTGGACAGATTAAGGTTTGAACCCATCAAGCGAAAGAGTTCACCCCAAAATCCCCCAGTGAATCTAACATCCCTATCACTTATTAGGCTTTATGAAACACCCCAATATTTCACCACATGCTTGAAGAATAGCTGAGCTGTCTTCTCTGCTGAACATAGCTTCGAGACTGGTACTAAAGTTGCATACTTTGAAAAACGATCAATCACCACTAGAATCGTGTCATACTCCTCTACTTTTGGCAATGAGGAAATGAAGTCCAAAGAGACACTCTCCCATGGCCTTGCAGGAACTAGCAATGACTCCAACAAACCTGAGGTTTTCTTTCTTTCTACCTTGTCTTGTTGACAGATCAAGCAAGTTTTGGTATAACTCATCTCATCGTCTTGCATATTCGGCCAATAGTACCCCTGTGTAATCAATGCATGAGTTCTTCGCCATCCGGGATGACTAGCCCACAATGTATCATGACACTCTTTTAGTAAGGTTCTCCTCAAGTTTCCAGCTTTGGGCACATAGACTCTCCTACCTTTAGTCATTATCAGCTCATCTTCTTCCCAAAATTGTCGTGTCTTCCCTTCTTCTATCAGTTTGCACAATGTCTGTGCCTGCTGATCTGTACTTAAATGTTCCTTGATAAGTTCTTTCAAAGGTAACGCCACCCTACTAGCTGATAAATGACTTATGAGTTTCAATGCTGCCAATTCGGTTTTTCTGCTTAAAGCATCAGCCATTTCATTCGTCCTCCCTGCTTTGTATTCAAAATCAAAATTAAATTCAACTAGTTTCTCCTGCCAACGGGTTTGTTTTGAAGTCAGTCCTGATTGTGACAAGAAGTGAGTAACTGTCACATTATCGGTTTTTACCACAAATTTGTACCCCAAGAGATAGTGCCCCCACACCCGAAGACAGTGTATCATAGCGAGAAGCTCCTTTTCTTGCGCTGTATAGTTCCGTTCAGCCCCCGATAATTTTCTACTTTTAAAAGCAACTCGATGTCTTTCCTGCAAAAGAACTCCCCTTAATGCAAAGTCTGAAGCGTCTACTTGTACTTCAAATGACTTTGTCACATGAGGAAGGATTAGCACAGGATCTCCTACAATTTTTTCCTTTAAATCAATAAATGTTGATTGCCACTCTTTTGACCACCCCCATGGTACCCCTTTCCTCAGTAAATTTGTTAACGATACAACTATTCTAGAATACCCATCTATAAACTTTCGATAGTAGTTGGCTAGCCCCAAGAAGGATCGCAGTTCTCTAACGGATGTAGGTGCTCGCCATTCATTGATGGTTTGTACTTTTGCTGAATCCATCCGTATTTGGCCCTCTTCAAAGATATGCCCCAAGAATTTAATACACTTTTGAGCGAAAGCACACTTCTCCCCTTTTACATATAACTGATTTTCTCAGAGTTTTTGAAAAACCCACCGAAGGTGATCTTTATGTTATGCTAAGGATGCGCTGAAAACCATTATGTCATCAAGGTAAACGACTACAATTTGATCTAGGTAGTCCTGAAAAACCCAATCCATTAAAGAACAAAAGGTAGCAGGTGCATTTGTTAACCCAAAAGTCATGAAAAGGCTTTTACGCCGTTACGAAGGTCCAATAAAAGTGATCGAGAAGGTGGGGCATGCATCTTATTGACTTGAATAACTAGAGTGGATGAAGAGCCACAGACGACTGGTCCATCCCGTATTTCATGTAAGCAACCTAAAGCCATTCCACACAGATACAACAGATCCGCACCGACAAAAGATAAGGAGATCGACAATATCCAGAAGGCAGCCTGTAAAAAAGATGTTCAGGAGATCATTGTAGACAGAGTCATCAATGCAGAAAGTCGTCAACAACAACAATATCTGGTTTAGTGGATGGGGCTGGGAGAAGAAGAGAACAGCTGAGAAAAGGCAGAAAACGTTCAACATGCCGTACAAAAGATTGATGATTTCAGAAATTCAAAGACAACGACATCAACTTCAACTTCAACAAAGTGAGGAGACCTTCTACAACACATCGACGAGAACGTCGATAAAATGAGTGAGGGAGGATGTTAGGGAGTGACAATGTGATGGGAAAAAGGGGGAGAGAGATACTGCTATAATTGTATTCTCCAAGGATTTAGAATGAATATATGATTATGTGTGTTAACGTTTGTATGGTTATTCTCTTGGATTGAATAATACAAGTAGTCCTTTTCATTATGGTGTTTTATTGCCTTGAATTGTGAGATACATGTTTGTTGTAGCCTTATTCCATGTGTGTGAATATATTGCTCTTGTGATATCATATGGTTCCTTGTTTCTCATGTTACCACTCATGGTGCTCGCACGCACTGTGCTTTGATACCAACTGTCATGGACCCCCAAAATGGAACTCAACGAAGGGTCATGTGGCACTCGTTGAGAACTCTCCCCCGACGAGTCAGCCAAATCTCACACGTTCAAGGCTGCAAGCACGAGCACCAAGTGAGTCTCAATACTCAAGAGAAACAAAGAATCATCTGATATCACAAGAGCAATATATTCACACACATGGAATAAGCCTACAACAAACATGTATCTCACAATCCAAGGCAACAAAACACCATAATGAAAATGACTACTTGTATTATTCAATCCAAGAGAATAACCATACAAACATTAACACACATAATCATATATTCATTCTAAATCCCTGGAGAATACAATTATAGAAGTATCTCTCTCCCCCTTTTCCCCATTACATTGTCACTCCCTAACACTATGCTTCTTGCATGGTTTAGAACTAATATAAAAGAATTGATTGTATGTGAATATCCTTGAACTTATATTTTTTCATTCATGTATTTTGAACTTGTATTAAAAGCACCAAAGTTGGTTTTTTTCCTTCGCAATTTATTTTCAACGAGAGCATTTTGCCAAGCGGACTAGACTGGAAGGCCAACTGGTGACTGATAGTTGCAGTCTCATTTCTATCTTGAAGAAATTCTGTTTTTATCTTATTCTTTATTGTATATAGAATATGAATTGCATGGTTTAGAACTATATAACCAATTGATTTTATTTTTGTTGTCATATAAACAAAAAAGTTGTGTATGAATCTGCTTGAACTTAAAAGCACCAAAAGAGTTTACCTTTGCAATATATTTCCAACCTGGAAAGGAATTGAGCCTTTAGTAACATATCCCTATTGTTGATGATAGTTATCTGTTCAAACTTGTGGTCGCACCAGATCCAATTTGTTCTAGAAAAGAACATGGCTAAGTATCTTCTTTTGAAAGACTACAAATGAATCAAACACTCAAGTTTTCATGAATTATTTCACTTCAAATCTATAGATGCCAAGACCAGTGGTTTGTGTTCTAGTTATCATTTAACAGGAATTTGATTACAATTGGTTGAGTAATGTCTAAATTACTTTGCAGACTAGTATGTAATCACTTTGTATAATATGGGAAAAACTGACATCTAATCATAGTTCATATGTAAAGCTGATGCATATACCTGTTGCTCTACATTTGGCCACATGGCATGTTTGCCTTCTAACATGTATACTTAAATTAGTCCTTCATACTCCATCATCTCTCTCTTCGCCCTCAGTTTCTCTTGTTTTATTTTCGTTTCTATAATTTTGAATGTCTTTTTCTCCCCTCTTTTCCTCTACCTCTCTCTCTCTCTCTCTCTCTCTCTCTTCCCATATTTAATATGCATAGCATCTATGTTGGTGCGATGGCAAGTGCCTCCGCCTTGGTATGGGTGGTCTCGGGTTCGAGACTTGGGAGTGGCCTCTCCAAAAATGGGGGTAAGGCTTGCCAACATCCACCTCTCCCAGACCCCATTCAAAGTGGGAGCTTGTGTACTGGGTACGGCCTTTTATAGCATCTACGTTGTTTACCCATATGCGCGCACACACACATATTGGCCTGATAACAGTGTAGAGTACCTGATCTTCCATCCCAAATTGGGAGAATAGTTAATTGGCCTTTGCAATAAGTTTCATTGAGAAATCTATGCATTTAAAATGAATAATAAATCTAATTATAGTATGACAAATGTTAAATAAATAAGACATTTCTTGAGAGAAATATTGAACAGAAAGAATCCTTTTGCATATTCTAAAACTATTGTGATGTATTTAATGCAAATTAAATGAATAATAAATCTAATTATTGTGAGATAACTATCATGAATAAAATCATACTTAGAAGTATTCCCTTGATAATGAAAGTCAAAATTATTTAACATGGGAAGAAATCAATAGTTGGTCATTGTAATAAAATAAAAAAATGGAGGCTGTACAGATTTTAGTTAAAAAAATAATTTATATAAATGTTCGTTTAGTCATTTTAATAAAATAAAAGTGGAGGCTATACAGATTTTAGTTTACAAATAATAATTTATATAAATGTTTAACTATTCATATGAATAGGAGTTATAACTAATTGAATTTTGCTCATGGGTCCTATATACTATTTCAGAATGTAAAATAAACATTACTTTTATATTTTGTTAATCAAAAGTTTGATTCACAAACAATATGATACAAAGAATAAATATCACTGCTATAAAATTTAAATGTCATACAAAAATAAATTTCATCTTTCCTATACAGAAAGTTCAAATTTAACTCCCTTGTTTTGAAAATTTCACTTGCAGAATATGTGCATTTTATAAAATCATATAATTACAAAATTTCTATTTAAATACTAATGTGTTAAATGTTTTAGCAGAAAATATTCTTGATAAGGTAAAATTCTTGACATTTTTAAAAGATCTTATGGATGACCCTATTATTTGGACACATCTTTTAAACATTAGCTACTATGTTAATACATGTTATAACATGGTAGCTAAATACTAACTTAATTTGATTTTTTTCAAGTTGATAAGGATTGTCTAATATCATTTCTTTGTCATTTATAACTTTTTTCTTACAAATTTTATTCTTAAGAATAATTGGATTTATAATCTGTTAATGAATATCAAATCAAAATAAGTATCATTACAACAGGTTGTTATCAATTTGGTTTACAATGTGTAGATTAACACTAGATAACTATACTACAAGTTAAAAAATAAGAATTAAAATTTATCTTTTAAATTTAGGTAACAAGATGTTTAATCTTTGCAGTATTATAATTTAATTTTTTTTTGGTATTATATTTAATGGGTATAATACTTTAGTTATTGCAAATCAATATAGCACTTTCTTAAAAGTGTTGTGTTTGTGAAGAATTCGTTATAGCGACAATTGGACGTCATGATCTTAAATTTTCACGAAATTGTCAAAATTTTCGCTGAAATTTTCGGTTTCCATCACCCTCGAAATTGAAATGGCAGTCGATTTCTGTCTTGCATAATTGTTGTCCAAATATCAACGAATCATCCAAAATTTATCAAAATCTCAACATTTTAGCGAAACTTCTTGAAGTTTTAACTATGCAATGAAATTTCCTTGAAATTCAAATGAGAGATTTAGGAGTGAAGTGAAATTTCTCCCAATTTATTTTATTTATTTTTATTGAAACAAAAGATTATTACAAGTGATTTTGATATTATATGGAAAAATAAACTTACAACAACATTTTATTTAACCATTCATATCTAAATTATCATTATTTGTATAATAAATAATATTTAAATGATTTATAAATTTCATTTTTATTTAATGAATATGTTTAATGCACATTATCTTACAAATATGTTTGATAACAGATACTGTATTACAACTTTTCCACCTCATACACAATATAAATGTGTTTAACTTGTAATATAGTAGTCCAAGTGTTTCCACGGCTCTACCACCTAGTCAATTCTGTTCCACTTAATCCCCCTTTCATTGCCACATATCTTTTTGACTAAGGAATAGGAAATCTCACATCGAGAATTCTTTGCAGATGAAGATATGTCAAAGGGACTTCTTACTTTCCAAACAAATCGTATTCCATTAGTTATGTATCAACGTTCCAACAAAGACTTGTATGCATCAAAAACCACAAGTTCAACGGGATTAATGTGTATTTAAGAAATTGTCGTTCTATATGACCATGATGAAACCGCAATTAGAACCATTTATATATATGCATGTGTTGTGTAGATGGATAACATGTGGATTTTAATAACATATATTTTGTAGGGTATTATATTGATTTATTTTTTCATTTGGTTCTTTTGATTTTTGTTCGTGCCGGATGATGAAAAATTATCATGTCCGGTTCTTTTGGGGGAAAACTTGCATTATTATGTCTGTTAGCCATTTCTAAAGTTTCACAAGAATTTTGTGCTTTACTATTAATTTTTGTTATTTTTTCAAATTGAAATTGAAATTTCCGCACTTTTGGAGCTTCGAAATTTGAGTCGAAATCAAAATTTAAGACCTTGTTGGACACTAATCCAAACATGCATCCAACACTTCATAAATATATTAAAATTTTTTAAAATGTATTTTAATTTCTAAATATAGAGCATATAATTTACATGCTAGATTAGATACAAAGGAATGGGAAAGAGACATTTAATTTTTTTAGAGCTAGAGAAAAATAGAGTGAGGACTCAAGTAATGTAAATATATAAAAAATAAAGATGATAGTGTCATGGTTAAAGAAGGCAAAATAAAGATGACAGTTATTTTAGTAAGCTATTTAATGAGAATCAAGTAGAAGACTTAAACTTAGAATTGACAAATGAGGAAAAAGTTAAAAATTTGAGATTTATTTGTAGAATTAGAGTTAATAAAGTTAAATTTGCGTTAAAAATTATTAAAAATGGAAAAAACTATAGGACTGGATGACATCCTAGTTGAAGTTTAGAAATGCTTAGGTGATAATGGAATTATATGGTTAACTAATTTATTTAACACAATTATAAAAATTAAGAAAATTTCAAAGGAATTGAGGAAAATTGCTTTAGTACCAATAGACAAAAAGAAAGGAGATCTTAAAAATTGTAATAATTATCATGGAATTAATCTTATGAGTCATACAATGAAGTTGTGGAAAAGCATAATTGGACAAAAACTAAAGGTAGAAACAAGGGTCTTAGAAAATTATTTTGGTTTTATACCTAGGAAATTGATTACAGAAACTATATATTTTTTAAGAAAATTAATGGAGAAGTCTAAGGAAAAGAAGAGGGACTTGTATATAGTTTCTATTAATTTAGAGAAAACTTAAACTAGGTACCTAGGAAAGTTTTATGATGAGTTTTAGGAAAAAAAAAAAGAGAGTATGTAGTAGGTACATTGATGTCATTAATGATGTGCATGATATATTTATGACTGACAGACTATAGAAGGAGAGTTCAGGGAATTTCCAATCTTAGTAGGTTTACGTCATCTGCTTTGTGCCTTTATTTCTTTACAATAGTGGTGGATGAACTTATTAGGAAATCTAAAATGAGGTTCCATGGTGTAGTTGTTAATTCCCAACAAGTGGTATTAGAGCCTAGGGTTAGGTTTGAGTGGGAGCAATGGAAGAGGAAGCAGGAAAGGTGTCTGGAATAGAAAAGTTTGATGGCACAAACTTTGGATTCTGGAGGATGCAGATCGAGGATTATCTCCATGGGAAGAAGTTACATCTGCCGCTTCTAGGAGAAAAACCTGCTACTATAAAGGACGAGGAATGGACTCTCCTTGACAGACAGGTACTGGGAGTTTTAAGATTAACTCTGTCTAGGTTTGTTGCACACAATGGCAGAAAATGCATTTGTAGCACAACATCTGAATGATTTTAATACTATCACAAATCAATTATTGTCTGTAGAAATTGATTTTGATGATGAGATTCGGGCACTGATCGTTTTGGTTTCGTTGCCAAACAGTTGGGAGGCAATGAGGATGGAAGTAAGCAACTCTACTGGAAAATAAAAACTGAAGTATAATGATATACGAGATTTAATTCTAGCCGAGGAGATTCGCAGAAGGGATGCAGGTGAAACCTTAGAATTTGGTTCTGCCCTAAACCTTGAGACAAGAGGCAGAGGTAATGACTGAAACTCAGATCGGGGTAGATCAAAATCCAGAAACTATAATCGAAACAGAAGTAAATCTAGATCTGGCCAAAAGGGACAATGCTAGAACTGCGGGAAAACGGGTCATTTTAGGAGACAATGCAAAAGTCTTAAGAAGAAGAATGAGGATGATTCTGCTAATGCTATAACAGAAGAGGTACAAGATGCACTACTTCTTGCAGTAGACGGTCCACTTGATGATTGGGTTTTGGACTCAAGAGCTTCGTTTCATACCATTTCACACCATGAAATCGTACAGAACTATGTAGCAGGAGATTTTGGTAAGGTGTATTTGGCTGATGGTACAACCTTGGATGTTGTGGGTATGGGAAACGTCCGGATGTCGTTGCTCAATGAGTCTGTTTTGTTACAGGAGAAGGTACGACATATTCCTGACCTGAGAAGGAATTTGATTTCTGTCGGACAGCTTGATGATGAAGGGCATGCAATGTTGTTTGTTGGTGACACTTGGAAGGTTACAAAGGGAGCCAGAGTATTGGCTTGTGGAAAGAAATCTGGTACTCTATACATGACCTCAAGTCTAAGAGACACAATTGCAGTTGCTGAAGCAAGCACTGATACAAGCTTATGGCACCGCAGACTTGGTCACATGAGTGAGAAAGGGATGAAGATGCTGCTGTCAAAAGGGAAACTACCGGAATTGAAGTCCGTTGATTTTAACTTGTGTGAAAGCTGCATCTTAGGAAAGCAGAAAAGGGTGAGTTTCTTGAAAAGTGGCAGAACACCGAAGGCTGAAAAATTGGAGTTAGTGCACACAGATTTATGGGGGTCTTCTCCCGTTGCATCCCTTGGAGGTTCAAGGTACTATGTTACTTTCATTGATGACTCAACCAGAAAGGTATGAGTTTATTTTCTGAAAAATAAATATGATGTATTTGAAACTTTTAAGAAGTTGAAGGTTATGGTTGAGACAGAGACAAGTTTGAAAGTAAAATGTTTGAGGTCGAACAATGGAGGAGAGTACATAGATAGAGGTTTCGGAGAGTATTGTGCTGCACATGGAATTAGAATGGAAAATACCATTCCTGGGACACCACAGCAGAATGGTGTGGCTGAGCGCATGATCAGAACTCTTAATGAGCGTGCTAGGAGTATGAGGTTGCATGCTGAACTACCAAATTTTCTGGGCTGATGCTGTTAGTACTGCAACTTATCTGATAAACCGAGGGCCTTCAGTTCCCATGGAGTTCAGACTTCCTAAAGAGGTTTTGAGTGATAAAGAGGTAAAGCTTTCTCACTTAAAAGTTTTTGGTTGTGTTTGTTATGTTCATATTGATTCTGATGCTCGTAGTAAACTTGATGCAAAGTCCAAAATATACTATTTCATTGGCTATGGTGATGAGAAATTTGGCTATTGGTTTTGAGATGAGCAAAACAGGAAAATCATCAGAAGTAGAAATGTGATATTTAATGAACAGGTTATGTACAAAAACAGGTCAACTGTAGTGTCAGATGTCATAGCGATCGATCAGAAAAAATCTGAGTTTGTTAACTTAGATGAGTTGACTAAAAGTACTGTCCAAGAAAGGGGTGAAGATGATAAGGAGAATGTAGAATCACGGGCAAATTAGAACACCCTTGTAGCTACGGTCCGTAGATCTTCCAGGACCATTAGACCTCTACAACGTTATTCACCTGTTCTAAATTATCTCCTGCTAACTGATGGTGGTGAGCCAGAGTGTTATGATGAAGCCCTGCAGGATGAAAGTTCAAGCAAGTGGGAGTTAGCCATGAAGGATGAGATGGATTCCTTGGTGGGGAATCAAACATGGGAACTGACCGAATTGCCAGTGGGGAAGAGGGCTTTGCACAACAAGTGGGTATACAGAATAAAGAACGAACATGATGGTAGCAAGCGCTACAAAGCCAGATTAGTTGTCAAAGGGTTTCAGCAAAAGGAGGGCATTGACTTCACAAAAATATTTTCTCCAGTTGTGAAGATGTCGACAATTAGACTGGTGAAAAACGACATTCCTTCATGGTGACTTGGAGGAAGACATATACATGATTCAGTCAGAAGGGTTCATTGTCCAGGGACGAGAATTTAGTCTGCAAATTGAGAAAGAGTTTGTATGGTCTAAAACAAGCTCCAAGACAGTGGTATAAAAAATTTGATAGTTTTATGCATAAAATTGGGTTCAAAAGATGTGAAACTGATCACTGTTGTTATGTTAAGTTCTTTGACAATTCTTATATCATTTTACTGTTATATGTAGATGATATGCTTATTGCAAGGTCTAGCATTGAGGAGATTAATAATCTGAAGAAGCAATTGTCAAAACAGTTTGCAATGAAGGATTTGGGAGTTGCAAAGCAAATCCTTGGAATGAGAATCAATAAAGACAAGGCTAATGGTACATTGAAGCTTTCACAGTCAGAGTATGTGAAGAAAATTCTCAGCAGGTTCAACATGAATGAAGCTAAACCAGTGAGCACACCCTTGGGTAGTCATTTCAAACTGAGCAAGGAACAGTCACCGAAGACAGAAGAAGAAAGGGACCATATGAGCAAGGTGCCCTATGCCTCAGCTATTGGCAGTTTGATGTATGCTATGGTGTGTACAAGGCCAGACATTGCACATGCAGTGGGAGTTGTGAGCAGATTCATGAGTAGGCCAGGAAAGCAGCATTGGGAGGCAGTCAAGTGGATTCTGAGATATCTGAGGGGTTCATCAGATACATGTCTTTGCTTTACGGGTGCAAGTTTGAAACTATAGGGTTATGTAGACACTGATTTTGCTGGTGATAATGATAGTAGAAAGAATACTACTGGGTTTGTATTTACTCTGGGTGGTACAGCTATATCTTGGGCTTCAAATTTTCAAAAGATTGTTACTTTGTCTACTACAGAAGCTGAGTATGTTGCAGCAACTAAAGTTGGAAAAGAGATGATTTGGCTACATGGTTTCTTAGACGAATTGGGTAAGAAACAGAAGATGGACATTCTATACAGTGACAGTCAGAGTGCAATTTTTCTTGCCAAAAATTCGGCTTTTCATTCAAAGTCGAAGCATATACAAACAAAATACCACTTTATCCGTTACCTTGTTGAAGATAAGCTGGTAATACTTGAGAAGATTTGTTGATCTAAGAACCCGGCAGACATGTTGACTGAGGGTGTTACTATTGAGAAGCTGAAGCTGTGTGCAGCTTCAGTTGGTCTTCTAGCTTGAGGACAGGAGGATGAGTTGCAAGGATGAAGGATTGTTCATTTGGAGGATTGCAGTCGATATTGGTGATTGAACTAGTCTCCAAGTGGGAGATTTGTGGGGCTTTTGTGGAGCCTAGTTACGTTAAATCTGGATGATGACCCAACCTTTCTTTAATAAGAGATTTCTATCCTAAGGCTTAGTCCATGGAGCGAAAGCTTGGACCTTTCTTTTGGGCCCGTTTTGTAGCCCGTTCAGAATCCTGTCCGCAGCATATAAAATCATTATTTTTTGGGTGATTAGGGTTAAGCAGTCACACTTTGCAAGAGAGCGAGAGAGAGAGAGCATTGTACCGCCGCACTTTGTATTTTCTTCCTGATAATAGTGAAATCCCTGCAACTCCGTGGACGTAGGCTAAATTGCTGAACCACGTAAATACTATCTTGTGCGTGTGATTGATTTTTCTTTGACGTGTATTCTTTCTCTATTTTATTTCTCACAGGTTTCGGGAATTTGTTGTTAATTCCCAACATTGTTTGTGGATGATATTGTCTTGATTGATGAAACTAGGGGTGGAGCAGAATCTAAGTTACAATTATGGAGATAAGCTTTAAATATTTTTGGTTTTATGATAAGTAGAAATAAGACAAAATATTGAAATGTAATTTTAATGGTAGGAGGAATATTAGAAAAAAAGATAACTCTGTTGGTTATGAAATCAATAGCACCACTAGAAAAAAAGATTAAATCTAATGGTTATGAAATCAATAGCACCACTAGATTTCAATACCTTGAATCTATTATTCAAGATGAAGGAGAAATTGAAGAATATGTTATATATAAGGTTAAAGTAGGGTGGGTAAAATAGAGAAGTGCTTTGGGTGTGTTGTGATCATAAAATATCCTAAAAATCAAAAAGGAAGTTTAGCGTTTAGTAGTATAAGACCAGTTATTTTATATGGATTAGAATGTTGGGCAAATTAAGAAATAACATATTGAAATAAATGAAGTTGAAAAATGAAAATGCTAAGGTGGATGAGTAGTATAATGTTAAAAGAAAAAGTAATGAATGAACATGCTCGCTATAAGTTAGGCATAGCATTTGTGAAAGATTAAATAATAAAGGGACAGGTCAAATGATTTGGGCATTTGTAGTGTAGGCCAAATAGTGCACCAATGGGGAGGAGTGAGCTTGCTGCTGTTAGTGGCAGAAGAAGGGGTAGGGATAGACCCTAAGTAACTTGAAATGGGATTGTGACTAAGGATTTAATAGTTGTTATATCAAATGGTAGAAAATGATTCATGTTCCCAACCCTGCCTAGTGGGACTTGGGATTGGTTTGTTGTTGTCGTTGTTGCTGTTATTATTTTAATGTAACATTTTTCTTACATTTCTCAGACACCCCTAGATACCCCACCAACACTTCTAAACATGTCTGTAATGTTGTGCTGTAATATGATCTTAGTTTTAATTTATTAGTAAAAAAATCATAAATTACAAAAGAACACTACTACTCTAGCTTTTGTTTTTGTTTGTTTGTATTTTTGTTTTAGATACAACTGACTTGTTGACCTTTAATTGAGAATTTTTGTTTAAAGGAAGATGCATGTGTTTCCTGTGCCCTATAATTTTAGAACATTTATGCCCGATGTGTTGTGTTGTAACTTTGTGTTGTGTTTGTCTTTCTATTTTATAGCTGCAAAAAAAAAAGAAAGTGCTTTATCTATACACTTAATTATGACAAATTATTATTAAATTGTTTTAAGAAGGATCTAAATATTGTTAGAATTTGTTTAAGTATACTAAAGATTATGCACTTGTATTATCATGGGTTGCATGTGACAGTTGCTGGTAATTTTAAAAGAGGGAGTATGAATTCCTTTTCCACTCCGCCAATACTGTGGTTTGTTTTTGTTAAATTATAAAGCAAATGTATCACATAACAGAGTTTCAAATTCTGGAGGAGGACGTTTTAACTTTTGTCTCCTAACTGCAGGTTTGAGGCAACCAGGCAGATCCGAATGATGGAGAATGAAGCGAATGAGCAAATGAATAGAGGGTTGAAGGTTGAGGGAACTACCGGCAGAAATGGTGAGTGGCATGTACCAATACTAGCCATGACAGCTGATGTGATTCATGCCACGTATGACGAGTGCTTGAAATGTGGGATGGATGGCTATGTGTCAAAGCCCTTTGAAGAAGAGAATCTCTATCATGCTGTTGCCAAGTTCTTCAAATCCAAGCCTATTTCAGAATCATAGAAAATTTGAGGTTTGGAAGTTTAGAGAATGAAGAAAACCGGCAATTTTTCCTTATGTTGCTGGTATATTTATTAGGTACTTTGGATGAATGGCAACAGTTGGTTTCTATGGGATTTAGAGCTTTATTTGCTGGGAGTGGCAATCATTTCTAACCAACTTCAGTTTAACTTGATTGGCATCTGGGTACATGTATACTAGAACAACAAAATCCTCCCTTCCTTCCCACCTGTGTAAATATGTTCAGATGGGGGGAGGGAGCCATAGGTGTAAATCTAATTTTCTTCCATGCTTCCCTTGACAATTTTTTTTCTTCTTTTTTTTCACCTTCCATTTTAGAGGATCAATCTCGATGCCCTGATTTGTATGATTGTCTTCTGTACAAGATGTTTTGTTCAATTGGAGGCCCATTCGACAGTAAATACTGCTGGCTGTTTTTGATGTGCATGTTTCCATACTATGGATGTAGAGGCCTTGTTTTTGAAAATATGCTTACCGTCTTGCGCCGGCATCGTCATCTATGCTACTTATCTCAGCTGGCCTGATCTCGAAAAACAGTGGATGCGTGGTTTAAAATAAAAAGGTAGTAGATG
Organism: Malania oleifera; assembly: GCF_029873635.1. Taxonomy (NCBI): domain Eukaryota; kingdom Viridiplantae; phylum Streptophyta; class Magnoliopsida; order Santalales; family Ximeniaceae; genus Malania; species Malania oleifera. The sequence continues at coordinate 61,631,876 of NC_080420.1, forward strand.
CATAGTTTTATACGATCTCTGGGAACATCTGTGTTTATAACAGAAACATAGTGCATGATAGATACATGTGCTTAAACTCACCCTAAAAGTATATTTTTGTAAGTTTAATTAAATTTTTTAAAAGCCAAAGACATGTTAAAAATACAACATGTGAATGTCAGCATCTTTATATTTATACCCAAAAGGTAATACATGTACCAAATGAATTTACTTGATTAGTTAGAAACCAAGCTCTGGTATAATAAGACTATGGAATTTGGTCATAAATTAGTACTCTATTTTTTAAATAGAATTTCCTCCGTACAAAAGAAATGGACGAAAAGATATGTTTGCAGTCGTTTCAAAAGGTTGACATTAAAGTTTTCTCAGAGGAATGCTTAAAACTATTTATGGATATTTTGCTGATAAGCTACTGCTTTCAGCTCATCACTTGCTTCTATGTGTTATAAATGTAAATTCTTTCCTCTATAACAACAGACAAACTTTTCGTACGTATATAAAGAAAACTTCAGAAGATAAAGAGGATGTTGGGAAGAGAGTGGGAGACAAAGAAAGCAAATGAGGAATGAGATGAGATAAAGTGAAAGCAAATGAGGAAAGAGTATGTAATAAAAGTTTTAGTTTATAAAATATGTACATTGTAAAAGTAGTTTTAATAATTAAATATTTAAAGATAGTGTTTGGAAGCATGAATTAAGAGGCTTGGATTGGATTTGGGGGAATTTGAAAAAAAGAAAAAGCAAATACAAACACAAATCCAAATCAAAGATTTTAATTCCAAGCTTCCAAAAGCAATGTAAGGAAAGAAACATTACCTAACGGTTAGCAACACTATTACATAAGTTGCTCCCAACTTACTGTATTATCTAATGTTCTCGGTCTACTAGATGGAAGAATGAATTGTGTTTCCAACTAATCACACCGATTCACAAAATTTGAGGCAATTCATTAAAAAAGAAGAAAACTCCAACAATCGAGAAATGATACAAAATGCCAAAAGCCAAAGAGGTTCTAGCCATTAAAAATGGTTTGGAAAGTTGACTTTGATTATTCTGAAATAGAGAATCTAGAAAATCATGGTATTCAAAATGTAATTCCAAAGAATTTGTGAGGGTATATTTTAAGTATTATGAAATTTGTCACATTAAGACTATCATAAAAACATGTTTTGACTTTGAGGAGTACTATAATATAACTCTACACAAGGAAGGAGAGAATATAGCCCTTTATACTGTTATAGTTTGATTGTGGCATCATTGTGTACCTCCTCCAAATGTGATGATGATCATTCAAACAAGATAGTCGCCTTAAAAAAGAAGTCATCTAGGCAAGGTGAATCATGTGTCACCTAGTAAGAGGCATAAGTCAAACATTGTAAGTGAGATATGAGTCGCCTAAAAGGATGAATTCGCTTGTCACCCAGGCGGCACAAAAGTTGTAAGTAGTCACTTAGATGACAGAGAACACGTAGCAATGAAGCGACGATAGTTGCCTAAGTCATTATGTATGCAAAGGTTGCCCATTATCAAGCGACAAGGAGGACAAGCAATGGACAAACATGTCAACTATAAATAAATTGGACTTTTATTATTATGAAATAATTCCAATTTATGATTAAGTTTTAAATGTCTTATAAATGCACCCAGCTATTAGGATTTATTATTTTGAATTTATGTTTGTAATTATAGAAGTAATGTAGGTTTGACCCAAAAAGGGTATAAATATATGTAATGGTTATTATTAGGAGGATCTCGAGCTCAACTCAACAAACATCATACGATAACTCAAAGCTAAGATTATTTTTAAGTAATACATAATATTATGTTAATTTAATTGATATAAAATATTTAAATTTTAATTAGAAAACTAATATACTTATCATTTAAATTTCAACTTTCGTCTGTATGGGGATCCCCATGCAAACATCTACTCATCAGTCCGCACAATCCGATGTCAACATAACACAAATAAAACTGGAAAGGCCCATTCCACCCAAAACCTTTAGACACACATCCACACCATGCCAATGCTCAACCAATCATGCATGGTTGAACCAGAAATTCATGCATGCATGGAGAAATCTATTCACGTCCCACCATCCAAGAGTTCCACAAATGCATGGCCATGCATGCATATACCTCTTTACCCACTTTCACCCAACTAAAAACCATGTGTCCAACCCACTCACACGTGCAATACGTGGCCTAGACATGCACAAATTCGTGCCACCTTGCAAATGCATCCCCACACAACACAACGCACACTCGCAATCCTTTCTCATTAGCTCCATGCAATCTCATGCATGCATACAAATGAATGATTAAGCCATGCATGGTTGGTAATCCTATGCATGCATAGGTGTCGTACAAATTTTCAAATACACACAATCGCGTCCACACAACTGCACAGGGACAATCTACCTAGGCATGCACTACCCACTTAATGTATTTATTTAAACAAGATCACAATCCCTACACTACACATGCACACACACTATAATAATAATAATAATAATGATAAGATATTACGTCTCAAACAACAACAACAACAACAACAAGATATGCGAACACACACTATCCTCACATTTATTTCACTGCACATACATGCGATGGTTCATGCACACACCTTCCATGCATGCTCGTCAAAACACACGGAACTTACTCATTCCTACATTCATACTGCACATGCATGGTCAAACAAATGTGTGTGTGTGTGTGTGTGTTGACTTTTTGAGTATGATCCGTTTTTTATTATGACAAACCACTCGTATCTTATGTGTGTATTTTAGAATGTGGATAAGTTTATATTTCAGCACAAATATAAGGGAAAGAAAAATAAAAGTCAGAAGGAACTTAAAGATTTTGGCGGATTCCATGGAAAAAAGAAGAGCAAAAGAAGAGAAAGAAGAAGACATTTATCATTTGATTTGTAATTGCATTTTAATTTTGAGTCTGTAATAATGCATTCATGCATGATGGGAATTGTAAGCTCAAAATCAAGACCATAGACTGACCTTAGGTCCCCAAATCTTTCATGAAAAATCTCCTAACTAAAATGCCTTACTCACACATATAGGGGTGAAACTTTTTAAGGTCAAAAGTAGGGCAAAAATTTGGATTTTTACTGACCTCGGTTGGCCGACCTATTCAAGTTTTAAACACCTTAGACGACCGACCATGTCCTGAATGCAATATTGTAATTTTGTTCAAGTTCAGTCGATCGACCCCAAAACGAACTAAAATGCGTAGCTGACCGACCCATCCTATTTGGCCTATTCTTCAAAAGCTCGGCTGATCGGCCAACTAAGCACAAAATTACCTCAGCTGACCAAGCACCAAGACTAGAAGCCCAGACTATAGCCCCGGCCGACCGAACTTAGGATTTGGAAATCGCCTTTGGCTCGGCCGACTGGTACCTAACATAGCCGATCAAACCCCTAGAGAAGATCAAATTTTCTGTGTGTGGTCAGCTGACCGGTGCTGGGGCCAGTCGATTGAACCTCTTGAGGATGGTAATTCTTCAGTGTTAAAAAGGGCTTAATTCTTAATTAAACAAATTAGAAAATTCTCACTGTGTCTTTAACAGTCATAATTTTTGGGAATTCTATATATACCCCAACATAACTCTTGATTAGCAAGAAAAATTCTCTCAAAATATCATGTGCTATTCTTGGTATATACTCGCACACAAGCTTATTTTTCATTCTCTTTCACACTCTTGTTTGCATATTCCTTTAGAAAGAGAGCATAATACTCATATTCTTCATTTGCACATTAATTGCAACTTGAAGCTAAGTTGAGTATCCATTATTGTGAGCATTACACATTTAGTTCAAAGCTTAAACTCTTTCTCATTCTTGTATTGTTGAAAATTGATTTTTAGAGAGTAAGATTGAGTTCGTCCCACTCTATTTTATTCATAAATATTTCTTGGGAAAAACTCTACATTAGCTTGTGAATCTTTGCATCCCTATTGCAAGATTCAAAGGCTTGCATTGTGCTTTTGATAGATATGTTTTTGCAAGCTTAAACCCTAATATCCCCTTTGCTTCATATTTGAAAACATCTCTTGAGATATTTGCTTAGGGTCTTAAAGATCTTTTGATAATACCCTTGGTGAATATATTATCTTGAATCAATCTTACTCTCACACACATATATACATATATACACAATTGTTGAGAGTTAACATATAGTTTAACAAAATCTCCATTGAGCTTAATTTCCTATCATACGTGAGTGTATTTGTGCTTATTGTTGTACATCATTTTCTTGTTGTAGGTCTTAGGTTAGTCTGCCAAATGGGTTATAGGCTTGTTTTCAAAACGGGCTCGTGTGGGGTTAACTTTTAAAATGCGGTGGAGTGGGCTTGTTTCGAAAATATTGGCTTTGGGCTTAAAAAAAAAAAGGTGTTGGGCTTATTTTTAATAAAGAGGTGTTGGGCTTGTTTTAAAAAAATAAATTGGGCCGAGCGGTTTTAGAAACAATGGTGGGCTCAGTTTGAAAAGTTTGACTCTGAGTCCAAGCTCAGGTTCAGGGTTAGGGATTGAAAAGGTAAATGCATCGAGGTTTCAGGCACGGTTGATTTTTCGAAATGACCTTGATTATGAATTTGGGTTTGAAGCTTAGGTTAGGATATGAGACTCAGGGAAGGAGGAAATCTGCACCTACATTCTCACAAGTAGTACTCAAATTGAAAGTTACAGGGAATGGAACATTGGGTTTTACCTTGGTATTCTCTCCTTCGATCTTCTTTTCCCCGCTCTAGATCTATCTGAGTCCCCTGTTTGTGCTCATCTTTTTGCAACTCTTTTCAGTTCCTTCCTCTCGGCTCTCCATGACTAGGCAGAGCTTCCCCCCCCCCCCTCCCCAATTCTCACCTTCCAATTCTATAGTACCCCCCCCCCCCCTTTTTCCAATTCACTATTCTCTCAACTTGGCAGAGTGTTCTTATGTTCTCTTTTTCTTTCTCTTATTTCCCCAGCATTTCTTTATGCTCCCTGTTTTTCCTCTCACTACAGTTTCGGGCCTCCCTATTTATAGGGAGTCCAGGGGGTGCTTTTGGTGCCAATTTCTCAACAAATTTCCTCACCAACGGCCTGTGTCAGAGAATAATTCCCTTTAACAACCTGCACGTGTGATTTATCTTTTCATTTTTGAACTTCTGTTAACCAATTATGCAATTTTCCTTTCTATGCACAGGTGAAGGTCCAGGTGGCCACCCAAAACTTGCGGGCATTTTGGGAGTTGCCGAATGGTAGCACCAGATAGGGGGGGCATGAGATCTTCCTTCTTCTTTTTTTTTTGCATTTTCCTTTTCTGGTGATAACCACCTTCATTCTTTCCTCTCTACATAGGTAGGTAATCCAAGTGGCAATGTAATGACCCAAAGAATAATGGTATTTAAATAATAAAGAGGGAAGGAAATAGAAACAGAAATAGAAGGAGTCAGTAGGTTTTGTTGACGATATTACACTTTGGATGTAATAACCCAGAAATTTAAAAGGGATTCTCGCTGACAAGGACATAAGAGGAGCTCGTCGACAAGGACAGATTTCGTCGATGAGAAAATATCGAGAGAGGTTTTGGTTAGTCTAAAATTTGTTGATGAGGGAGGAAGTTTGTCAACGAAATTTCTTAAGGACTCGTCAACGAAATGATGTGTCTTGTCAACGAATCTGGGCCTATAAATAGTAAAAACCCAGGTTAATTTGCAAAAAAAATGGTGTAAATCTTCCTCTCTCTCTCTCTCTCTCTCTCTCTCTCTCTCTCTCTAAACACCTCTCCCTCATTCTCTCTTCGATTTTGGCCCCGTTTCTCGCCAGATCGAAAATCCGAGGCCACCACGACACTCCTGGTGAAGTTCTTTGCAAAACTACTGGAGTTGATCTTTGGTAGAAGTGGTCCGAAATTCATCCTGAATTTAGGGTAAGGTGTTTTATTCAGAATATGTTTTCCCTGCAGTTATAAGAAATGTTGTATGCAGGAAAATACTGATGTTTTGTTCTAGGAAATGTCGTTTTTAGGGTGTTGAGTGGAGAACCCTGCGGGTTTAGGGCCAGAGTTCAGTAAGGGTTTTTCAGAAACTAGGTAAGGGAAATATGCTATGCTAAGAGATTTGATTATGTTAACAAAAAATTTACAGTTGCATGTATACCAATTATTATATAGTTTTACAATATATGAGATTATAAGGTATGTGTGGCATGAGTAGATATTATTTGATGTAGAAATTTTATATAGATTTCCTAGTATATGATGTTATACAGAACATATAAATATAGCCAGATATTCACAGATATTATACAGACAGATGCATATACATATACAATTTTATTCAAATAGTTTTATAGATGGATATATATATATATACACAGATGTTTATTCAGATCAGTATATATAGTATTTACAGAATGTTATGTTTTCCTAAATGTCATAACACTCAAAGTATACAGAAAGATTATATAGATAGAAAATACAGACAGATTATACAGTTATAGCATCAAAATGCTATAGATATTACAGTATTTACAGTACAAATTATTAGTGTTATGGTTATTTTGGAAACATAATGAAAACAGTAAAAGAGTATAGTATATATGTATATAGTATCAAATTCGTATGGAAAGATTATAGACAGATACAGTTACAGAGCACGGTACCGTTGCTATATACAGAATAGAATGCAATCACATATCTCAGATAGTGTGTTGGTACCATCAAATTGTGCTCGGAGAGGATGCAGTTCCCCAGTTCACTAGGTTGAGGGGGCCAGCTTGATAAGGTAGTAGCCAGTCCCGAGCTTAAGAGTGGATGCAGTTTGGTCGGGCTGAGGTAGTGTAGAGTATATTGACTTACTTGGAGGGCCGACCAGAGTAAGTCCCACCTATGGGCCGCATAATCCTATCATGAGGTGTCAAATTATGACATACATAGTCTCAAAAAAAGAACACAATTATGTATATGTATACAGTTTTATAACATTTATCGTATATAGTATGATATAGCAGTATGAATGATAAAAATTTTAGATGATACAAATGTTTTAAGCTACTATACATGTGTTTTACAGATTTTCCAGATCATGTAGGTTGCCACACACTAGTAATAGCATATTTCCACATACTGAGTTTCATCTCACCCCTTTACTTTACCACTTTTTAGGTGAATCAATTATGTGAGTAGATTAGGCTCGCAGATAGAGAGTTGACTTGACTACCTTTGTTGTAGGATAAGTTTGTGACAGGGTTTTGTATTTTGGGATAGATAATATTGGAGGGAGATATTGTATATGGCTATGGCCTGAACGTACTGAATTATGATATTGTTTAGTATATATGTTGTATGACTTGTATATCCGCTGCATAGATATGATTATATATATATAAAATAAAATAAAAACTGGTGAGAATTTTTAGGACGTTACAGGCAAGCTGGAACTTGCGGGCATTTGGGGGCTTCCAATTGGCATCATGAGATAGGAGGGCATGGTAGTGCTCCTGTTTTGATTTTTCCTTTTTTAAATTTTCTTCTTTTTGTAGTTGTTGTATGCACATGTATGTACCCTTTGTCCTTCCTCTGTATTGTAGCATACTAGTGACACCTGAATTCCTTTATGTTATTAGTAAGTGTTGCATGTACCCTCATGTGTAATGCGTACCTCACTATGCACCAACATATTATTAAAGACAATCCATTTTATTTTGACTTCAGATTTGAGCAACAATTTTGACTGGATAAATTGACTAATTTCACCAACCAGTTGACCATTTTGACTAGATCAGTTAATCAATTTAGACCGAATTTGACCAAGCAACACAATCACCAGGATGTAACTTTAATATCTAACACAGCCCAATTTTTAAAACTAAGACCCAATTTTCAACATTCCAAGATCTTGAAAGTTTGAAAATTCCCAAACTTGTGAGTGATTTTGGGCATTCAGATTCATTGATTGGGACATTGACTTGTTGTGAGGAGCAAAAATTTTAGAATTAAAAGACTGTATCCTATCAAGATGGGGCCTCTAAATTGACTTATGGTTTTTGAAATTGAAATTACAAATTAGGACCTTGACTTAGTATGCACGATGATGATTTCAAAACTACAGGACCATAGTAAATGAGAACTAATTTTTAATTTTTAATTTTTATATTTTTTTGAAAATGAAGATAAACTTGAAAGAACATGTTATGAAGGATGATGACTCCAAAATTGAAGGACCACACCATAGAACTTGACTTTTTCTTTTAACCATCCCAGGGGACTCCGGGTCTTAATTTTAAAATTTCGGGTCCTTTAGGTTTCAAAGCTAAGTCATGTTTCATTGGGTTCGCTTGGGGTAGTCTGGTTAAAATTGGGGTGTCGACAGCTATATTGCTTTCATTTTGCTTTTTAAAGTTACCATTTCATTAACAGTGACAAGAAAAGCTAACAATTAGAAAATTTTTAAAGTTCAAATATTAACAATCAATTATTAAAATTTTATTATTCCTAAAGTGTCATTCTCCTACATGTTTAAAGTCAAAATAAATTTTAAATTAATAATAATTAATTAAATATTATTTAAAAAAAATGCTCATGCCTTTTTCGAAAATTGACTTGTAAAAACTACTTGCATCTATTGACAAGCAAAGAACAAATGATTATATAAAAAAAAACCTACTTGCATCTATTGCCTTTTTCATTTTTTTTTTTTTTTTTTGGTTACTTTTTTTGGGAAAATGTCAACAATGGTGATTCAGCGCCCTATCCATATAGATTTTGAGAGGTTAGGCATGGAGCTGATAAATGATTATCACCAGACATTTATTGCCAACCTGGTGTTACAGCCTACATTGCAAAAAAGGATTAAAGCTAGCTAAAGAACTTATCCAGAACTAGTAGAGTTGATAGAGAAAGTGCAAAACATGTAGGAGGAAGAGTTCAGTATATCAGATGAAGGAGCCTTGTGGTTTCGTACCAGATTATGCGTTCCTACAGATGCTCAGATTAGGAGAGTTATCTTGGAGGAGACTCATAGATCCCTATACACAGTGCATCTAGGTAGTGCTAAAATGTATCGGGATCTATGAAAATCCTTCTGGTGGAGTGGCATGAAGAAGGAGATTGTTGAATTCATAAAGCAGTGCTTGACATGCCAGTAAATATAGGCTGAGCACTAGGGACCCACGGGGCAGTTGCAGTCACTCTACATCCTTGAGTGGAAATGGGATCACATCTCTATGGATTTTGTAACAGGGCTACCACCAGCGCGACAGGGAAAAAACGCTATTTGGGTGGTCATAGATCGACTAACGAAGACCGCTCACTTCATCCTTATCAAAGTCAACTATTTTATGGACAGGCTAGCAGAGTTATATACTCAGGAGATAGTTCGCTCCCATAGTGTGGCGGTATCCATAGTCTCAGCTTGTGACCCCCAATTTACGCCATAATTTTGGAGGAGTTTTCAGGAGGCTATAGGGCCATAGTTAGCATTCAGCACAACTTTTTATCCTCAGACTGATGGACAGACAGAGAGAACAATTCAAATACTTAAGGATATGCTGCGTGCTTGTGTTCTGGATTTTAAGGGTGGCTGGACCCAATATATGTCATTGGGTGAGTTTGCATTTAATAACAGTTATCAGGCCAGCATTGGTATGGTACCTTTCGAGGCATTGTATGGTAGGAGGTGACATTCTCCACTATACTAGGATGAAGTGGGTGAGAGGTGAGTTTTGGGACCATAATTGGTATAGAAGGCGTATGATAAAGTCTGACTAATTAAATACAGAATCGGTGCAGCTCAGAGTCAGCAGAAAAGCTACGCAGATACTCGCTGCTGGGAGTTAGAATTTGACATGGGAGATCAGGTATTTCTGAAGGTAGCTCCACTGAGAGGAGTTATGAGATTTGGGAAGAAGGGTAAGCTGAGTCTTAGGTACATTGGTCGGTTCAAGATACTTGAGAGGGTGGGGTCAGTTGCCTATAGGCTAGCTCTGCCACCAACCCTACCTAGAATACACGACGTATTTCATGATTCCATGTTGAAGAAATATGTCCTAGACCCTTCCCACGTGATGATCTATGCAAAAATAGAGCTTAGGGATTCACTAGCATATGAGGAAGCACCAGTGCAAATCTTAGATAGAAAAGAACAGGAACTACGCACCAAGAAAATTCAATTAGTGAAAGTCCTATGGAGGAACCATACCATAGAGGAAGCCTCGTGGGAACTTGAGAAGGAGATCAGACGGAAATGCTCACACCTGTTTAGTGGGATACAGTAATAGTCAGTGTTTACTGCAACATGTACACCCAAAGTAAAACGTGTCAATTTACAACTTTGTCAAGCACAGACCATAGATTACCAACATTATTTGTCTAGTAAAATAATAAATCCATTTTGACCATTCTAAAAATTTCAATCAATTTACATTGAGGATAAGCTTTAATTTACAAAAGCTCCCCTGAAGGATGCCAAAATTATTTTTACCATACCTGAGCCAATGCCTTTTTCAAAAGTTCCTTTTCACCAAGCACAAGGAACAACCAAACTAGGGTTTATTTCAACCCCTTGCAATTTTCTTAAAAAACTAACACAAGAGCTTATTAATTTTTTTTTTTTTCATTTTTTTTAATTCCCTGCAAAACAAGAACTATTAGAATCAAAAAGCTAATTTTGAACATTAGATAAAAAAAAAAAGTTGTAAGATACTTAAAAGTATTTAAAATGACTAAAATAAATATGTATTTTTAGGAATTATAATTAACATTTTATAGTTTTGTAATATTTATAAAAGTCAAGGGCCAAAAGCTAATTTTGAACGTTAGATAAAAAAAAAATTGTAAGATGCTTCAAAGTATTTAAAATGACTAAAATAAATATGTATTGTTAGGAATTATAATTAACATTTTATAGTTTTGTAATATTTATAAAAGTCAAGGGCAACAATAGAATAAGATGTTAATAAAGATAGCTTTTAGCTTTTAAATGTTTCAAATGTATATCTCTTACAAGCTCTCCAAAAAACACTAAGGTTTGATCACTTATACCCTAACTTTTGCTTTTAAAAAGAAAAAGTTGGGACAAAGAAAAAAAAAATAGATAATCCCAAAAGCAAATAACCAGAAGTTACAAGGGAAAATCCAAAGTATATGCAATATCCAAAATAACCTTAAATAAAATTCCTAAGATCTCTAAATTTTCAAAATCACGACAAAATAGGTCTTCAAGTATTGCCTTGAATCATTCATGGCCAGTCGTCCATCAGTCGCTGCCTGTTTTTAGTATGCTACGGGAAGGTTGAAGCGCCCAGGGGTCCAATATTCATGGTGATCAACTATTTTCTTTTGCCCAAACCATACCGAAAAATTAGGCTCCGCATAATATGGGAATGGGCAACCAACCAACCAGAAACTATCCATAGAGCTCCACACAATCTTGTCATTCTGTTCTAAATTAGGCTGAAACACCAGTTTCTCAATCAAAACTTTCACATTCTATGAATTTCTTCTAGGCCTCTTCCATTCCTTATTTTGCACCATAGAGCTCAGCTTAGCATGTTTTTTAATACCCAATTCATACTGAATTTGATTTCCATAGTGCTCAATAATTTTATTTTGGTTTTTAAAGGAGAAAGCCATAAAACCAACATGATTCAAATAGCCAGCAGACTCTACCAAACACTCCAATGAGTGTACAAATGATGACATTCTATTAAAAACAAACATCTATGCCCATTTAACCCACTCCTTTAAGCTTGGTCAAAGACCCAGCCAGAGCTACAACAAAAGAAGTAAGATGTGCTAAACTAATAAAATAAGCATCTATGTCTATCTAAACAATGCAAATGTAGGCAAGGATCCTCTCTGCTAGCTTGGCTCTTGAAGGATGAGAGAAACCTTGGTTGAAATTAATAGCTGGGTTAATTCTTTATTGAATTAAGGTAGTAAAAGAGGAAATGGTTCAAACTCATATAAATTTCACCATTTGAATGTACTGTGCTCATGCACCCTTTGCTTTTATTTTATTTTATTTTATTTGTTTTTCCCTGTATTCTGTTTTACCATTCTTTTGAATGATTGTTTGCATGCTTCGATGTTTCTATCTACATTGTATTGCCTCTGAAATTAATAAAAATACATTGTACTTTTGGTTTCTACCTGTATTTTGTGCTTCACTATATAATTATGTTTTTCTGGCTATTTCTGGATTTTATGTGGGTGTTAGTTACACAAACAAGTTAGGTAGATAAGTGTTCACTTTTTTTCTCCTTCTTGCAGCATATTTTCCATTTTTTGAAAGAGGGCAAATGGAAATTGTGTTCTTAAGTATTTGATTTTTATTTGTCTCTAGGTGAAAGAATCCTGGGATATGAGCACTCAAGAGAAGATTGAAGATGCTGGTAGAAAGAAAGAGGAAGTTAATGCATTGTTCAAGACTGGTAAATATCTTAGAGCTTCAAAGAGATATGATAATGTTCATTTGCCCAGCTAAATTTCATGAGGATGAACCCAGCCGAATTTCCTGTATACTAAATTCCATGCTTGACCTGAACGCCATCTACATGGCTGATGCAGAATCTTATGAACTGCATGCTGGTAGTTGCGTAGGCTGTTTCATGTTTGGATTGAACGCATGAGAACACACAGGGGAGCTGAGCTCGATCCTTAGTGAGCTGACCTAAATTTAACTATCTTAGGGATTCAGATGAATTGTATTTTTATTGTTTTTGTGATTTGCATGTTTGGGAAATGTTGTATTTATAGATCGCATGCTGCCGAAATGTCGATAGAAATCCCATACATGACTACAACCATTAAAATGTATGCTAAAATGATTACAATGTCTTGTATATTTTGGAAGGAGGAGTGAATAAATGAATAATTGAATTTCATCCTTATGCTTTCTATAAATTTCCTACATCACTAGGAAATTAAAATCAACCATCTGCAATTAACACAATCTCATAAAAATATGAAGTGTTTTGTGATAAATGTAATTTGTGTACAGCGTCTGCTACATATGCAAAGCATTTAGATAAATGCAATTAGTACAATCTCATAAAGCCATATAGTGTTGTGTGATGAATGTAATTAATTTGTATGCCACATCTGCTACATATGTAGCACATGTAGATCAACAACTTTCTCACCTTTAGTGATCTCTAAACCTTTTGTAAAAACTATGAACTACTTCAAGAACATCTTCTCAATGAAAACCTAGGACAACCTGCACACTACGATTACCATTTATACATCAGGATTTCACAGGCTGCTTTGTTTATATAAGTCCATACATAATATATGTTTTCATTTCACGGGTTAGAATACATGTTTGTGTTGAACGCCAACTGCATGGCTGATGCAATATATTGTGAATTGCATATTGATTAGGGGTGTACAAAAATTACCAAAAAATCGAAAACTGGACTGAAATCGAACCAAAACCATAAATGGTTCGATTTTTTGATTTTCGGTTTCGATTGCGATTTTCAAAAATAAAAAGGTTCGGTTTTGGTTTCGGTTTCAATTTTATGTTGAAATCGAACCGAAAAAAACCGAAAAACCAATTTATATAATATATATATATATATATATATATATATATATATATATAATATGGCTAGTAAAAATATAGCATGCAATATAGCCAAATAGCTACTATAGAAAAAAAAAATCTTCAATAAATTTTTAAGAACTTTATGAAAAATAAAGGTTATTTTTGTTAAAAGTGTCCAACATATTTTATTTTGTTAAAATTATGAGTCCCTATAAAAAATTAAAATGCTCAATAAATTTTCAACAACTTTATGAAAAATAAAGGTTTTTTTTTTTTGTAAAAAAAAATCGGTTTAAAACCGAAAAATCGCAATCGAACCGCCAAATTTTTGGTTTTCAATTAAAGCATAATTTCGGTTCGATTTTCGATTCTGGCCAAAATCGAACCGAACCGAACCGTGTACACCCCTAATACTGGTAGTAGATTTAGGCTGTTGCATGATTAAAATGATTTATTTGCTTAAAATAATGAGGTTTCAGGTACAAGTTTTATGAGAAAATGTCCAATTAGAGACAGTGGCTCCTCCTCGCAACAATAAGGTGCTTCTTTTTGTACATTGAGATGTGAGGATATCTTAGTTCAAGTGATCTCACAAAATTCTTTATGCTTTGTTTTAGAAACTAGTGGAGCTAGTAAAGATTTGAACGTTGGGGTGTTGTGAACTTCTCAGCTTGATGTGATATCAGTGGTCTTGTGAGATATCTAATCTCATGTGGAGAAATGAAAGGAATTGTAAGTTTTATTATTATGTTTTCTACAATATAAGAGACGATGGTATTATGTTATGTAAATTGTAGAATTTGAAAACTAGAATACATGCTTGTGTTGAACGCCAACCGCATGGCTGATGCAATATATTGTAAATTGCATGCTGGTAGTGGATTTAAATTGTTGCATGATTGAAATGATTTATTTGCTTAAAAAAATATACTATTTCAGGTACAGATTTTATGGAAAAATGTCCAATTTACAGACAGCATGCTGCCTAAATTTTGTTAAAATTTTTCCAAATAAAACCATGTACAAATTGTGTACTGTTTATTATAAACACCTAGGTTTGGAGCATATCTTTATGGAAAATGTCTTATTTATAGACGAAATGATGCCAAAATTTTTCTAAACTGATAAAACTTAGTTATTTAAAATTGTATCAATTTTTTAACTATGTCTGAATGTTTGATTATTTTGCTATCAAATCATTGATACTTATAGTACGTATACATATATGGTCAAAAAATGTATACTAATTTTTTTTTTTAACTCTTAATTTGTAGGGTTTGCAGCTGTCACACCGATGCCATGCACTACAGAAGGATGCAGCTTTTGATTTTTATTTTTTTTTGTATTTTTTTGTTTTTTGTTTTTTGTTTTTTTTGTATTTTTTTTGTTTTTTTGTTATCTAAACATATGAGATTCATATATAAAATATTCGGAATTTGTATAATGTATTTATATTTGATTTTAAATTAGAATTTTTAATAATTTATAATTTTTTTAATAATTATGGTTTAATATTATCTATGCGAAAATGTATAATTTTGATTTTGAAGCATGCATGTCATCTCCCTTTTACAACTAGATGGATTGAAAGATCAAGACGACAAAGCTTCCTTTAAAGTTGATCTCTCTCTCTCTGCTTAAAGTCGAGATGAATTTAAGTTAAAAATTAAATTTGTAATTCAATATTAATAGTAGTTGTTGTAATTAAATATATGAAATTTCATAATGCACAAAATTGTCATTAGTGTGTGCGCGCACATAAGTTTTTCTTTTGATTAGTTTTCAATACCAATTTTCTACTATTTGTCTTCATTTTTCTTTTAAAAAAATAATTTGATCATATGATTTCACTATTCTATAGAAGAATTTTTTCAGCTATATTGATGTGTGCTACTTTTTTATGTATTGTTTAATAATGAGATTATTATAATATTTTTGCTCCATATTGTTATAAGTTTAATAATCTATATTTATTTATTTTGTATTGATTCAACAAATGTTGAGATTTAAGGGAGAAAATATAATTTACAACTTCATGTTTTGCAGAATTTTACTCAAAATTAAAGCAATTATTAGCTTAAGTACTCATTATATTTTATATAAATAAATCATATTTTTAATAAGGTAATTGGTGGTAGATCATCCAAACATGTAGCCTCTCACCATCAAATATTTTGCAAGCACTTATATTATTAATTTTTATTCTAACACATGCTTTATTTTAAAATTTTTTATTTCATATGATAATATAAATTTTGTCACATTTATTTTAAATATAATTTTAAATAATTATGGGTGAATGTATTTCAAACTTTAAATTTATTAGATCATACATTCCATATTGAATAATTATGAACAAAAAATATACTCTTATCACTAAAAAAAAAAAAATACTTGGAAGCGTAAACATAAATGTTTATTAATGATTATGTAAATTTTTAATTCAATTGTTCTTTATAGTTATAATAATAATAAAAATAACAATAATAATAACAAATTTATGAGATGGTTTCAAAATATTAATAATGTTATTCGTGGGATGATTTCAAAATAATAATTATGAATAAAGGTTTACCCTCATTAATATATAAACAAAAAAAAAATTGTTATACATCAACTTGTGTTAGTAATTATTAAAAAAAATTAATTCATTAATGTTTTAACAGTTATATACAAAATTAACTTAGCAATCATTATTTATTATAAAAGTTAAACTGCAAATTTATGGTATAGTTTAAAAATATTAATATTTTATTTACGAAATAGTCTCAAAATATTAACCATCTTATTAAATTATCAATTTATTAAATAATTTTAAAATTTTCAAAATAATTCTTGAAAAAGCAATCCAACACCTATGTTTCCACCAAGAAAATGATCCATATATGTGGAAAACCTTGTCGAAATTTTAAAGTATATCTAATCACATAATTGAATTTTGTTGAAAACTTTTTATAATCTACTCATATCCCAATTTAATATTCTTTTTTTTTTAGAATAAATATGTACTTTTAAAGTTAGATCTATTCTACTAGATAACTAAATTTATCTACTCTTTCATTTTTTTTTTCAAGTAAATAAGATCATAATATGTCACAAATTCAATTTTTTTTTCACTTTTCATGTATCCTTTATTTTATTCTTATGGAAAAATATTTAGGAGAATGGAGAGAGTCATGCTAATTACATCTAAGCACTCATTCAATTGAGAATTTTTTTTTTTTTTTTAAATGATGAGTTGCTATTAATTAATGACAATACTCCCACACACAGTATAGAAATTGATCACAGAAAAAATTATAACTTAGTGAAATGAATTATTTAAATATTTATTTTAAATAATGATTTTCAAATTCAACATAAAATATTGAAGTTCTATAAAGTTTATGAGTAAAATTTGCTTATGTTAAGCCTGAAAACATGGAACTTAGAGCAAATTATATGAATTTAAAAATAAAATAGTGACTTAAAATTAATATTTAACTTTTGAAAAGTAGATTTATTGACAATTTGAGTGATATTTATAAGTCTTTAAGAGCATTTTACTTATTCCAAGACATGTCTTAATATATTGCTTTCATTTTGCATTTTAAAGTTACCATTTCATTAATGGTGACAAGAAAAGCTAACAATTAGAAAATTTTTAAAGTTCAAATATCAACAATCAATTATTAAAATTTTATTATTCCTAAAGTGTCCTTCTCCTACATGTTTGAAGTCAAAATAAATTTTAAATTAATAATTAATTATAATTTAATATTATTTTAAAAAATGCTCATGCCTTTTTTCAAAAATTGACTTGTAAAAACTACTTGCATCTATTGACAAGCAAAGCATAATTAGTAACATTTTGATTTTGTTGAAGTGATTAAGAATGAATTACTAAAATTTTAAGTACAAAATTAATAATCTTCCACAAAAGAAGAAAAGTCCTTCGCAACTAATATAAGAAGCAAATTGAATTCATGAGTCAAAATTTTGTAGGGTTAAATGTTGAGTAGCAATTAAATAGTCAAAATATGATTCTATTCAGATTTTTTTCTTTTAATAATATTTTTATTTGTGAAAAGTATTTTTTATTTTTTACTTTATAATTTTTCAAATAATTATAAAATTTTAATTTTTTTCTAAAATTCAATTAAAAAGTCAAAAAATAAAGAATTTTTTTAAATGTAAAATATAATTTTTGTTCTTTTATTTTTAAATTTCAAAATAATTATAAAAAAAATGTTTTTTAATTATCAGAAGTTAGATAAGGTAATATTTACAATGATAGAATTTGCCGTTGAAAATTTACATTTGTGTGGATTTGGAAAAAAATTCAATACATATTTCACACAAGTCAAAGTATAAGATTTAATTTTCATGCTCACAGAGTCACATATCAAAGTAAGAGTTAGAAAATTTGGAAAATAGTAAAAATATATTTTCTAACTTTATATATATTTTCTAAAATTAAAAAAAATAAGGAAACATTTTTGCAATAATTTAGAAAATTAGAATTAAAATCGATACCCCGTGCTATCCATGAAATTGAGCAAAATATGTTTTAAAATTAAAATATAAATATGCTCTTGTTTTAATAATGTTATAGTAGAATTCCAATATAAATATGCTCTTGTTTTAATAATGTTATAGTAGAATTCCACTGATAAATAAAAATCCAATATGTTAATTCTATGAAATTTTTTAACTGCAAAAGATTGTCTAGCCATGTTTTTAAATTAGTTCCTTCAATTTGATTGCCCGAAGTTAAGAAACAAATAAGTTACATTAACTTCGTTTTAATATTTAATTAATATGTTTCTTAGTTTGTATTAAATTAATTGTAATGGTAAAGTTTCCTTGGCGTGTGTTTTGAATTAATACATTTCCCTATGTGATTTATCTAATATAATTAATAAAAGAAAAAATTAAAAACCCTAGACAAAATATTTTCTATATTTGATTTCTAGAAACATGGGACAAAATAATTCCATATTTAACATTAAATGGGCTTTAAATTAAATTATTTTTAGAAAATCAGGATAAAATATATTAATGTGTGCATGAGAGAGAGAGAGAGAGAGAGAGAGCGCGCGCTATAACTTTCATTAAGAAAAAGGGTGACATAACCCCTTACATGTGACGATCTAAACATATGACATAATAGCTATTATAACTATGTCTCGGGCATATGGGCGGGTGGTAAGGGCGAGCCTTAGAACATGCTGATAATCCCAGTGGTTCGGGTTTACATCCATGATTTATCTCCTATGTATTGGCTATGGACACGGCTGACATAGGCAATAAATTAGTCTAGGCCAAAATGTCTATTGATAACTTTTGAAGTTTATTTTTAGAGGGACTAAAAAGGAGATAATGTAGCAATTTGGCCCCATAATGATATTTGATTATCATATAAAAGAATATGGAGAAAAGTTTTTTTATGTAGTTTGTGTATTACTTTCCTTATGAATTTACGGATTATTTAGTTATTTTTATCAAATATAATATGGAGTAATTGTTTCAACAAAGTTTTATTTTAAAATTTAAATAATAAAAAAAATTTTAAAAAGGTAAATTTTTAGAAGTTGATTGCCATTTTTGTTTATAATTTTTATTTTTTTTGCTATCGTATAATAAAAAAATATGTTCTAATGATGCATTTTGTTTATGTTGTTAGTTGTTTATTTTTATTTTTAATTTTCCGCTATTATGAAAAAAATCAAATATTAGATTTTATGATTTTAGTTATTTTATCTATAATTGATTTCTATGGATTAAATAACTAACTTGTGTTCAACAATTTTTAATTTAACTTAAAATAAAAATGACCACATGAATTTAAA
This sequence comes from Malania oleifera, assembly GCF_029873635.1. NCBI lineage: Eukaryota > Viridiplantae > Streptophyta > Magnoliopsida > Santalales > Ximeniaceae > Malania > Malania oleifera. The sequence goes on from NC_080420.1 coordinate 61,651,255, forward strand.
AATACAACTGAACAAAATAATTTGAAATTTGATTATATTATTTTAATTTTAATTTTTAAACTTTATTACTTATTTTTCACTTTTTATTTTATTCAAATAGAAAAATAAAAATGAATTCAATTAAATTTTTTATTTGTTTTACTTCTTAAATTATAATTAGACAATTTGCTGCATTTTATTTGTTAATTTTAGTTTTAATTTTCATACATATTTTTATGATAAGCCCCCATTAAATGAATATTTCATAATTAATTTTATTTTTAAAATAAATAGGATAAAATTTAGTAACACCCTTGAGTTTTCAAAAAATACATTCCACCCCTTTGTTTTTAAAAACTACCAAAGAATCTCATGAGTTTTAATTTTATTGACAAAATGAATTTTCTATTAGTTGACTGTTAGTCAACTGTTATGTATATGTGGAAAAAAAAAAATCCTTATGAAAAAATTGATCAACATGATGTCTCGAAAACCAACTAAACGATTCGAAGAGCTAATTGATTCTCAAATTAATAGGTCTATCTGATTCTATCACTTTAGATCAACAAATTGACATCAACATAATAAAAAAAAATTATTACAATTTTAAAATTTTAAAAAATATAAAAAATAAAAATTACTAATAAATCATAAAAATACTTAAAAATTATGTTGCCTCTATGAGTCCTTCCCATTTTGATTATGATAAATCCAATACTTCTTACCTGTGCATTGAGCTTATGAACAGGAATTAACCCTTAGCACGCACGCATGGTAAGGACGCAAGGAAGTCATAAGGATCGCAATGCTCACATCATATGGGGCCATTTGAAGAAGCAAAGGAAATGAAGACCAAAATAATTTCAATTATATTTGTTGTTCATTTTATTTTAGGTCCGTAATATTAATCGTGGTCTGTAATAATTAATGCATTGCATGTATGATAGGACAGATAAACTCAATGACCATAGATTAACTTTAGATCCCTAAACATCACATGGAAAGTCTCATATAACTCAAAAGTTATACCTATGTAAACAGGGGTGACTTCTAATAAAAATCAGGATAAAAAATGAACTTTGAAAGGGCCTTGGTCGACTGAACCAGTCTAGTTATACTAAGCTGGGTCGACTGAACCTCTATTGGCTGAAATGGCTTAGCCACTGTTGACTGAACATGTGGCAGTATAAATGCCACGGTTGACTGAACGGTAAAGAAGTCAACATTTTGACTTCACACGATCGACCATTCTAAAATGAACGTGTCTTCTACAGTCAATCGAATTACCACATCTCTGACACCCCAACTCTTCGTCCGACCAAATGTGTAGTTCATTTTGGCTACGGTTGACCGAACCTAATAAGTAGCCGACCGTCCTTTACTTTGGTCGACCGAACCCACGAAGGGGTTCAAAATTGCATTGAGACGATCGACCATATTGTTAGTTCAAAATCGCCACGGTCGACCGAGCTTGACAATATGGTCAACCGAACCATGAATACGGTTGACCAAACCTCTCGGATTGCCCAATTTTTATCAAGGTAAAATAGGGACTATTTTTTATTAACCATACTTAAACTTTTTCAAAAATACCGAATGAGTCTCAAACGGTTATATTTTTTGAAATATCTATATATACTCTCTCATTTGGTTTGATTAAAAGATTTTAGAAAACATTATTAGCAAAATATTCTCTGAAATTTCAAATACCTATTTCTCTCATACAAGCTTCAAAAACCTACTCTTACTTATTCCTATTGCAAGATACCCTTTGTGAGAGTTTCTAGAGATTATTCATATAAGCTTACACTCTTTTATTTTCTGATTGATATTGATTTTTATTGAGAGTAAGCGTGAGTTTTCCATTGTGATTTTATTCATAAGTCTTCTTTGGGAAAACTCTCTAGGTCTTGTGATTGATATTGTTGGCCTGACTAGGCTTGTCAATTAGTTTTGGTGATAACAAACTAAGTATATTTTAACTTAGAATGTTTAAGTTTTGATGTTTCAGGAAAACAAGGATCAAGTGGTTCAAAGAAAAGCTTAAAATAGCTTATTACTGGTCAAAACATTGGAAGATAAAGCAAGCTCAAGGAAACATCCAAGGGACTTCAGAAGCAAATAGATTGAAGATCTCAAACTTAGCATACAAAGTATTAAGAAATCCAATGTAAGTACTTCAAAGTTTAAATATCTACTGAAATATATTTTAAAGGTCTTTAAGGGATCTTAATGGACTTAGAGATCTATTCAAAATACCCCAGAATAAGTTTTATAAAAAATAAAAGAAAGAGAGCAAACCATTTTTTTATTATTGAAAAAGAAAAATCAGAAAACAATCTGTTAATATGACTGAAGTTCTGATCAGATGCCTAAAGTAACAACTTCAGATGACTGAACTTCATGTTCAGATGACTGAAGAATTACTTTAAACGTCTGAAGAATAAGCTCATACGTATGAAGATTTTCTAGTGAGAAACAGAAACTGGCAATAGCAGTTCAGATGACTGAACTTGGACCTCGGTCGTCTGAACCCGACTCTTCAGTCATCTGAACCCTATCTTCAGTCGTCGAACCATGTGTCTAGTTCATTTTTTTAAATAGCTTAGGAACTTCAAATGACTAAACTCGAGTGTTTTGCCATCTAAACACTGTTAACAGGAAAAAATTTCAAAAATTTTATTTTTAAAATAACCGTTGTTTGGGCTCCAAACTTTCTAATAACTTGGGAAACACTCCAAGGAAACTTTAGCAACAAGGAAACAAGTTTTATTTCCTATAAATAAATGGTTTTCTAATGCTAAAAACCACCAAGTTCTGAAAAGTGATCATAAGTTCTCTTGCTTTCAAAGTCTCATCTTATTCATCTTTTGCAAACTGAAAGTGATGTGATTCTGAGATTGTTATTCATCAATCCCTCAAGTTATACTGCTGATTTTTCATCTGGAGAAAAGAGAGTTTGGTGAAATTCATTCCTAAGCTTCAAAAGTATATTTCATTCTTGATATTTATCTTTTGAAGTACATAGTTTTGAATTGTACTAACTTGCTTTTTGTGTAAGCATTCTTTGTACACACTCTTCTTATTGTTTTGTTTGTAGATTTTGGACGATTCTAGGTTGTTGGATCGTTGACCAAACAAGGCTATATTGTTTGGAGAATGCGGGCTCTAGCCTTAGCAAAGGAGTGATTGTAATCGGTATTGTTCCGCCTAGTAAAGGAACTGCTATAGTGGAACCCTTCGGTATTTTACCAAAGGCGAGGACGTAGGTTGTGTTGAAGCCGAACCTCGTAAAATCTTTGTGTCTTTCTTTCTTCTTTACTCATTACTTTCTGCACAATATATTTTTTGTATGTTCTAAAGTGCAGACAATAGGACTTGAAATTAAAATCAAAAAAAGACTCTTGATATTTAGAAAGTACGTTTTGATTAACCGCTTGCGGAAACTAAAAAGGGAGTACGTTGGTTATTCTGTGGAAATCTTGATCAAGAGAAGTGCAAACAAAGATTTCATTCAAAGAAGGTTGCAAATTTCTACAAGGCAGCTGATAAAAGTTCTAAAACTCTTGCATGTTTGTTTAAATTGTTTACTTTAATTGGTTAGGTTGTTTATTAAAATATCAGTATCTTATTGTGTATTGATTACTTTATTTTCTTGTTGTCATATTAATTCAAGTAAGTAATAAAAGGGAGTAAAAATTTTAAAAGAACCCAATTCACCCCCTCTTGGGAAGCTATTCTTAATTTCATTGGTATCAGAGCCTAGTTATAGTAATTCCTAACAAGAAACTATAAAAAGATCATATAGAAAATATAGGAGTAGCACCCTTTGGTAAAGGTCAATCATCAACTCGTCCACCAACCTTTTGTGGACACAATTATACCTTTTGGAAAAAGAGAATGCAAATATATCTCCAACACATGGATTGGAAAGCATGGAAAGTGGTTATAGATGGAGACCTTAATCCCACTAATATAGTTGATGGAAAACAGATTCCAAAAGAAAAGAAGGACATGACCGATTTGTATTATAAAATGCTTCAAATCAATTCAAGCGCTATAAATGTGTTATATTGTGCATTAGATGCTAACGAATTTAATAGGGTCATGGCCTACAAAATGGAAAAGGAAATTTGGGACAAATTAGAAGTAACATATAAAGGAACAATTGATGTTAGAGACAATATGATAGACAAGTTAACAAGCGAATATGAAGCATTCAAGATGAATTCTGATGAAACAATATCAAGTATGTACATCTGATTTACCCACATAATAAATTCCTTAAGTGCCTTGGGAAAACTCATACTACCCACGAAATGATCAGAAAAATTCTAAGTGGCCTTCCCTCCATATGGGAACCAAAGGCTACAACTATCACTGAAGGTTGAAACCTTAAGACCACATCTTTAGATGAACTCATAGGTTCACTTCTCACCTATGAAATGACCTTAAAAGAAAGGAATCCTAAACCAAAGCATAAAAGATCCATTGCACTAAAAGCGTGTACCACAGCTCTAGTGAAGAGGAAAGTGAAGCAAGTGACTTAGATCAAGATGAATTAGCATTCATTACTAAGAGACTAGGGAAGTTCTATAGAAGGAATAAAAGACTTCCTAGAAAATTCAATAAAAAGAAACCTGAAAAAGGAGAGACAAGTAGGAAAGAAAATAAAAGTAAGAATGAATCCCCTATATGCTATCATTGCAAGAAACCAGGGCATATCAAACCGGACTATCTGTTCTTCAAGAAAGACAAGAAGAAAAAGAAGGAAGCTATGAAGGCCATTTGGGATGACTCAAACTCTGGAAAAACAAAAAAAGAATCAAGCGGACAAAAGATGACAAATATATGCTTTATGGCGAATGAAGAAGAGGTAAATTCCTACTACTCTTCAACTGAGTCTTGTGATGAGTCTTGTGATAGTATGCCTTCTTACAAGGAATTACAAGCTGAGTTGTTTTCTCTACATAAAAGATTCATAAAAATATCCAAAAGAAATATAACATTGAAAGATCAAAATAAAGAACTAATGAAGCAACTTGAATCATTCAAAACCATTGAAAAAGAAAACGACTCTTGTATTGAGAAGTTAGAAAAGGAAGTAAATAAAGTAACTCAAGAATTAGGCAAAACTCAAAAAGATAATTTAAATAAAAAATATTTAGAAGTAAATGAACTTAAGAAATTGGTAGAGGATAAGGAGAAAATTATATATAACTTTACCAAAGGTAACGAAAATTTTGAAAAGATGATTGGACAACAAAGGCTACATGGAAATAAAGAAGGGATAGGCTATAATGGTAAAACAAATAAAAGAAATAAGAAATTATACATGGGATACTTCATCAAGGAAGCCAAACACTATGCTAGCACTTCCTTAAACAATAAACATGAACACACCACTTGCTATATGTGCAAAACTAAAGGTCATATAATGTTCGATTGCCCACTAAAAAGAAAGTATGTTAAAGTGCAAGGAGAATGGAAAGTCAATAATGGAACTAACAAAAAAACAAAGAAAGTTAAAAGAATTTGGGTTCCAAAGATTAACACAATGAATCCTCCATTGTAGGTATGTTTTAGGACAACCCCATCAATGGATAAGTGGTACTTGGACAGCGGTTGTTCAAGACACATGACCAGTGATAAGACCAAGTTTGCCTCTCGAAGACAAAAGGATGGAGGATATGTTACCTTCAGCGACAATTCCAAAGGTAAAATTATTGGCATTAGGAAAATAGGTCAAGAACCTTCTCTCACCATTGACAATGTTCTATTAGTAGAAGGATTAAAACACAACCTTTTAAGTATTAGCCAATTAAGTGACAAAGGATTTGAAATAACCTTTAAGAAAGAAAAATGTGTTATCCAAAATCCTAAGAACAATGAAATCTTGTTTATAGCTCATAAGATAAATAATGTTTATTGTTTAAACCTTGAGAACTTAGTAAATCAAAATGTAACTTGTTTGGTAGCAATGAATGAAATAAGTTGGCTATGACATAGGAAACTAGGACATGCTAGCATGGACCTACTATCCAAATTATCAAAGAAAAATCTTGTCAAAGGATTACTAAATACCAAATTCATAAAAGACAAGATTTGTAATGCATGCCAAAAGGGAAAGCAGGTGAAAACAAGCTTCAAAAAGAAAAAATACATATCTACTAAAAGACCCCTAGAACTATTACACCTAGACTTATTTGGTCCAACTAGAACCTTAAGCCTAGGAGGAAAACAGTATGCTTTTGTAATAGTAGATGACTATTCAAGATTTACTTGGGTATTATTCCTAGCAAATAAAGATGAAGCCTGTGACATACTAATCACCTTATGTAAGAAATTACAAAATGAAAAGGGCCATAATGTAACAAGCTTTAGAAGTGATCAAGGTAGGGAGTTTAGAAACAAAGAGGTTGATAAATTCTGTAATGAATATGGAATAAATCATAATTTCTCAGCACCTAGAACTCCACAACAAAATGGAGTTGTAGAAAGAAAAAATAGAACCTTACAAGAAATGACAAGAACAATGATAAATGAAAATAACCTACCTAAGTACTTTTGAGCAGTGAATACAACATGTTATATTGTAAACAAGGTATCTATAAGATCGAGTATAGACAAAACCCCATATGAAATATGGAAAGGTAGAAAACCCAATATTTCCTACTTCCATGTATTCAGATGTAAATGTTTTATTCTCAACACAAAAGATGATCTAGGAAAGTTTGATGCAAAATCTGATGAAGGTATCTTCTTAGGCTACTCTACAAATAGCAAAGCCTATAGGGTTTATAATAGAAGAACTCTTACCATTATTGAATCAATACACATAATGTTTGATGAATCAAATAATTATAAAGATAAGATTGATGAAAAAGAAGATATGCCATAAAAAGAAGAAGATCTTGAAATAAAGGAAGAAAAAAATAATGAAAACATCATAGAAAATCTAGATCTACCTAAAGAATGAAGATATGCTAAAAGTCATCCAAAAGAACAAATTATTGGTGAAACATCAAAAGGAATTACCACTAGAGCCTCATTGAAAAATATTTGCAATCATTATGCGTTCTTGTCTCAAGATAAACCCAAGAACATTGAAGAAGCCTTAAAAAATGATTCTTGGATTATAACTATGCAGGAGGAATTAAACTAATTTGAAAGAAGCCAAGTGTGGGAACTTATACCTAAACCCAAAGATAAATCAATTATAGGAACTAAATGGGTGTTTAGAAATAAAAAAGATGGCAATGGGGTATTTATAAGAAACAAAACTAGGCTAGTAGCACAAGGATATAATCAAGAAGAAGAAATTGATTACGATGAAACCTTTGCTCCCATGGCTAGAATGGAAGCAATTAGGATGCTTCTAGCTTATGCAGCCCATAAGAATTTTAAATTATACCAAATGGATGTAAAGAGTGTATTCTTAAATGGATATATAAATGAAGAAGTATATGTTAAGCAACCTCCAGGTTTTAAAAATTCAAAAAATCCAGAACATGTATTTAAGTTAACTAAAACCTTGTATGGTTTGAAACAAGCTCCTAAAGCTTGGTATGAGAGGCTAAGTAAATTTTTGCTCAAAAATGAATTTTCAAGAGGAATGATAGATAACACCTTATTTATCAAGAACAAAAAAAAAAGAAATGCTAATTGTTCAAATATATGTGGATGATATTATATTCGGAGCTACAAATGAAGAACTATGTAAAGACTTCGCCATATGTATGCAAAAAGAATTTGAAATGAGTATGATGGGGGAGTTAAATTACTTTCTAGGATTACAAATCAAACAAGCTGAAAATGGGACATTCATAAATCAAACTAAGTACATTAAAGATATGCTTAAAAAATTTAATATGGAACAAAGCAAACCCATAGGAACCCCTATGAGTACATCAACAAGCCTTGATAGAGATGAAAAAGGAAAAAACGTAGACATGAAGCACTATAAAGGAATAATTGGGAGTTTATTATATCTAACTGCCAGTAGACTTGATATTATGTTTAGTGTATGTATGTGTCCAAGGTTTCAGTTAGCACCTAAAGAATCACATCTAACAGCCTTTAAAATTATACTTAGGTACCTGTTTGGTACACTTGATCTAGGTTTATGGTATCCAAAGGATACTGATTTTGACATGATAAGCTATTCCGATGCTGATTATGCCAGATGTAAGGTTGATAGAAAGAGTACAAGTGGCACATGTCACTTCCTAGGACAATCCTTACTATCGTGGTTCTCAAAGAAACAAAACTCCATAACCTTATCAACTGTCGAAGCTGAGTATGTAGCAGCCGGAAGTTATTGCGCACAAATTCTATATATGAAACAACAATTAAAAGACTTCAAACTAGATTATAAGACAATTCCAATAAAGTGTGATAACACAAGTGCTATAAATATATCCAAAAATCCAATTTCACACTCAAGAACCAAACACATAGACATAAGACATCATTTTTTGAGAGATCATGTTCAAAAAGAGGATATAACTCTTGAATTTATTAATATAAGTGACCAATGGGAAGACATTTTTACAAAACCCCTAAGTGAAGAAAGATTTATACATATTAGAAGAGAACTTGGGTTAATACACAGCAGAGAAGTGTGTTAAAAAAAAGTAAATTCAAATTTTTCTGATCTTCGGTCATCTGAACTAGGAACTTCAGATGACTTAACACTATAACAAACAGGTTCAAATGACTGAACCTGGAACTTCGGACGTCTGGGAGGCTATTGACTCTTAAAATTCCAGATCTAAAAATCTTCAGACGACTGAAGATAATCCTCAGTCATTTGAAGTCGTGGGATTTAAATATTACTATCAACTTAAAACCCTAATTTCAGCCTTTTAAAGTTCGTTGCTCAACTCGTCTGAACCTCTTCCTCTCCATTTCCTCTTATCCTCACCCAAAAATCACTTAATCTGAGCTCCTCACTTCTAAGTATTCCACGATTTAGGGCTTCGGTAATTAGGAATCTTCATCAAACATGCCTCGTATTAAGCACACTGCCAACTGAGGTTCTTCATCCGGAAAGAAGCACAAAATCTTCACAAATGGCTTGTTGCTCCTCAAGCTAAGCTTCGATACCGTGCATCTATTGGCACCACAGACTCATTCTTGGTAAAGTTTTGGATGTCTCATTCTTCAATACTGAATTTCCTGATATCCTTCCTTTATTCCAAAATAGAGGGTGGTTTGATTTTGTTATACAACAACAAAAAGGCATCTTTCCCTATCTTATCAAAATATTTTATGCTAATATAACTAATGAACACGGGATTATCTCCTCTAAGGTGAAAGGAAAGAAGATTTTGTTAAACTTCGAAGTCTTGTCTCCCATTTTCTAAATTACTCCAGGCGATTTTCATTGTCGAATGTTTGCTCAATCCTGGATTCTAGAACAAGGGTTTACTCCTGAAACTTTCCTTCCCTTAATCATGGAAAATGAACCGAGTTATTTTGGGCATCCTCCTTTGTATAAGAAACTAGGTCTAAAAGCCCAAATTTTACACAAATAGTTGCAAATAACATCTTACCCAAGCAAGGCTCCTTTGATCATCTTTCCTATATTGAGTGCTTTGTTCTTTGGTGTCTTCTCAAAGGGAAGAAACTAGACTTGGCCAGCTTAATTATCAGATGGATGTGGGCCAAACTAGAATCCTCCCAAGTTGTCATTCCCTATGGAGGTGTCCTTACTCTCCTTTTCTCTCATCTCCGTGTATCAAATAACTTTGAATTCTTTATAAAAAGAACCTGCTATGATCTGTTTAATGAGACCTCTTTGAAGCAAATGGGGTATGACAAAGGTAACTCGGGTTGGTATTTGAAATCTAGTAGGATTCAGCGTGCTCCTACTGCATCAGCCTTAGCCTCAGCCTCAACCTTAGCCACAACCTCAGCCTCAATAGCAGCTCGCTCCTCTCCCACACAGGATCTAGGGTCCTCTCATGATGCACCTTCATGGTTCTTATCATTCCAACGGGACTTCTCAAGTTTTTCATGTGAAGTACGCACTGGGCTACAAAATATTAACGAAAAGAATTTTGAATGTACCTCAGATGTTTTGCAGCATTGGTATTTTGACTCGGATATTGTAACATCTCTTGCTGCAAACTTTTTGCTTATGTAAACCTTTTTCCAATGATTATAAAACTAACTTTCTTATTACTTATTTGTTCTTTTTGAATGATGACAAAGGGGGAGAAAGTGTTGAGTTGTTAGCAAAGATAAAAAAAAGTACATAGAGATAAAAAGAATAAAAAAAAATACATAGACATGTCAAAAGTAAAATATGAGAAATGAAAATTGTAGACTATGATAAACTTACAAAGAACATATGGACCATTATGAACTTACTTGAATAAAATACCATTATAAACTTACTTGGATAAAATGCCATGGTTCCTTGTTTTGTTAATCTGTATAGGATTCTTATAGTAAGAGGGAGTATATTTTTTAAAGGAAACTTTTATCTTTGCACCTTGTTTGTCATCATCAAAAAGGGGGAGATTGTTGGCCTGACTAGACTTGTCAATCAGTTTTGGTGATAACAAACAAAGGATATTTTAACTTGGAATGTTTAAATTTTGATGTTTCAGGAAAACAAGGATCAAGTGATCCAAAGAAAAGCTTAAAATAGCTCATTACTGGTCAAAGCATTGGAAGATAAAGCAAGCTTAAGCAAACATCCAAGGGACTTTAGAAGCAAATAGATTGAAGATCTCAAACTTAGCATACAAAGTATTAAGAAATCCAATGTAAGTACTTCAAAGTTTAAATATCTACTGAAATATATTTTGAAACTCTTTAAGGGATCTTAATGGACTTAGAGATCTATTCAAAATACCCCGGAATAAGTTTTATAAAGAATAAAAGAAAGAGAGCAAACCATTTTTTATTATTGAAAAAGAAATATCAGAAAACAATTTGTTCAGATCACTGAAGTTCTAGTCAGATGTCTAAAGTAACAACTTTAGATGATTGAACTTCATGTTCAGATGACTAAAGATTTACTTCAGACGTCTGAAGAATAAGCTCAGACGTATGAAGATTTTCTAGTAAGAAACAGAAACTGGCAGTAGCAGTTCAGATGACTGAACTTGGACCTCGGTCGTCTGAACCCGACTCTTCGGTCATCTAAACCCTATCTTCGGTCGTCTAACCCTGTGTCTAGTTCATTTTTTTAAACAACTCAGGAACTTCAGATGACTGAATTCGAGTGTTCAGCCATCTGAACACTGTTAACAGGCAAAAATTTCAAAAATTTTATTTTTAAAATAACCGTTGCTTGGGCTCCAAACTTTCTAATAACTTGGGAAACACTCCAAGGAAACTTTAGCAACAAGGAAAAAAGTTTTATTTCCTATAAATACATGGTTTTCTAATGCAAAAAACCACCAAGTTCTGAAAATTGATCATAAGTTCTCTTGCTCTCAAAGTTTCATCTTGTTCATCTCTTGCAAACTGAAAGTGCTGTGATTCTGAGATTGTTATTCATCAATCCCTGAAGTTATACTACTAATTTCTCATCTGGAGAAAAGAGAGTTTGGTGAAATTCATTCCTAAGCTTCAAAAGTATATTTCATTCTTGATATTTATCTTTTGAAGTACATAGTTTTGAATTGTACTAACTTGGTTTTTGTGTGAGTGTTCTTTGTACACAGTCTTCTTATTGTTTTGCTTGTAGATTTTGGACAATTCCAGGTTATTGGATCGTTGACCAAACGAGGGTATATTGTTTGGAGAAGGCGGACTTTAGCCTTAGCAAAGGGGTGATTGTAATCGGTGTTGTTCCGCCCAGTAAAGGAACTGCTATAGTGGAACCCTTCGGTATTTTGCCAAGGGTGAGGACGTGGGTTGTGTTGAAGCCGAACCTCGTAAAATCTTTGTGTCTTTCTTTCTTCTTTACTCATTACTTTCTGCACAATATATTTTTTGTGTGTTCTAAAGTACAGACAGCAGGGCTTGAAATTAAAATAAAAGGAAGACTTGATATTTAGAAAGTATATTTTGATTAACTGTTTGTGGAAACCAAAAAGGGAGTACGTTGGTTATTTTGCGGAAATCTTGATCAAGAGAAATGCAAACAAAGATTTCATTCAAAGAAGGCTGCAAATTTCTACAGGGCAGCTGATAAAAGTTCTAAAACTCTTGTATGTTTGTTTAAATTATTTACTTTAATTGGTTGGGTTGTTTATTTAAATATCAGTATCTTATTGTATATTGATTACTTTATTTTCTTGTTGTCATATTAATACAAGTAAGTATTAAAAGGGAATAAAAATTTTAAGAGAACCCAATTCACCCCCCTCTTGGGAAGCTATTCCTCATTTCAGATATTGTTATCTTGATTCAAAGATCCCAACACATATACTCTCACACTCTGATGGCTATATTTGCATTATCTTGTGAGGAATTATTTTAATCTTCTTTGAGCTTATAAATCCTATCATATTGAAGTGCATTGATTGTAGTGGTACATATCTACTTATTAGAGAAGCACATATATTGTACGCAAAAATTTATATTTTATTACCTGTTGTATTCCAGACGTGGCCTGAAGAGGGTGTTGAACTAGCCCATAAGAATCGGTCGTAAAAGGTTGAGGTCAGCTTTGATAATTAGACCTGATGTTGTATTCGATATCGCTCCACCCGTGAAGTGAGTTTTAGTGGAATCCTCGAGCTTGCGAGTTAGAGGTGGGGACGTAGGCACATTTGCCGAACCTTGATAACACATCTGGTGTCACCTTTATTTTATCTACTTTACTACTTTGTGCTTGGCTATTTAATTTACTTGGAGCAAATTAATTGCAGTTGCATCTATTGGTTAATTGCATATATGCTTTAGATTAATCCTAAGTTAGTAAAACACTGTTGCTGGTTAATTGATCTAGGCAGAAAAATTTTAAATATCCAATTCACCCCCCTCTTGGGATTACAGTAAAATCAACAATAATACTATAAAATATTTGTTAGCTATGATTTTCATAGAAATTTAATAACTAAACACATCACAAAACAAATAAAACATAATCTAATATTTTTAAATTCAAATAACTTATCAAACATAGTGCTAAAAAAAAGATAAACTAAAAGTTCAATATTCTTTATAAATTAAAATTATAAAATTGGATTTTAATATTTTCTGTGTGTAAATATAAATGTTAAATAGATAAAGAAAACTCAGCTTTATATTAATTAGTTGATAATAGTTTGAGACGATTCACTAACTTTTCCTCATTTTATTTATGTTGTTATGTTATTAAATATGAAATTCAACCTGTCATGCTGATGTTAATTGATTGACTCGACTTAGCTATAAGGTAATGGATTCATCTATTAGTTTAATTTTTAAAATATATTGTAATTAACTAACAATTTTTTTAAAAAATTAATTTATTAATTTAATACTATTTTTTTAAAATTTATCTTATCAAAATTGAATGGGAGGGTAAATTATTAATTTATTAGGAATAAAATTTATTGCTTTATTAAATTTAATGTTTGATTTATGGTCAACAGGTTTATTTTAATTATACTTATAATTATATTAAATTTATTCCTATAATTACTAATACTTATTTTAAAAGACATTTTTAACCATCTACAGCTATTCCATTACTCTTATACTATTTGATTTATTATTATTTTTTTATAATTTTTTAGAAATTTGAAAAATAAAAACTCGTAGAGTGTCATGAAGAGAATGTATAAAGGGCCCACGTGGCGGCGCGCTGTCTTCCCGTTTTCAATTAAATATTCAGTGACTCTACACGTTTGACAGCATACGTGGGACCCACACGCATATGCCCCCACCATTTCCCTCTTCTTCTTCATTCCACTCTTCGGGAAAGCCACCCCGTTGATGCCGCTCTCTCTCTCTCTCTCTCTCTCTCTCTCTCTCCTTTCATTCTCTCAATCTCCGCCGTTGTGTCTGCAAACCCCTTCTCATTATCGCCATTACTGAAGGCTTCCTTTCTCGCGATGCTCTCCTAAACCCTACAATATTTTTGACTGATCCTCAAATCTAATCTCTGTTTTCTGCTGCGGTTTGGTCTAGTTTGCTCTAGGAAATGAGGAAACCTCGTCTTGGTCTGAGGGTTTATTCTGCCCTCCTCCTTCTCATTTCCTCTCTCTTTGTCTCTGTTCATTGTCAGTCTAGTTCCGATGATGCTTCTGTAATGCTCGCTCTCAAGAAAAGTCTAAACGCGCCCAGTAAGCTCGGTTGGACGAACTCAGACCCGTGTCAGTGGGACAACGTTGGGTGCTCGCCCGATAAGCGGGTCATTCGGATTCAGATCGGACGGCAAGGACTGACGGGCACTCTGCCGGCGAACATCGGCAACCTTACTAGGTTGCAACGATTCGAGGTCATGTTCAACGAACTCAGTGGGGATCTACCGAGTATGGCCGGGCTGGATCAATTACAGGTTCTCTTGCTCAGCAACAATAGTTTCTCGTCGATTCCCTCAGATTTCTTCTCGGGGATGTCGTCGTTGCAAGCTGTAAGTCTCGACTACAATCCCTTCTCGGCGTGGGCGATTCCGGATAGCCTTAAAAGTGCCGTGTTGCTTCAGAATTTCTCGGCGAATTCGGCGAACATAATTGGCGGAATCCCGGAATTTTTTGGGGGTGACACTTTCATGGGTATGATCAATTTGCATTTAGCTTTTAATAGTCTCGAAGGCGAATTGCCTGGCAACTTTTCGACTTCACCAATTCAGTCCCTGTGGTTGAATGGGCAGAAGAGTACCTCTAAACTCAATGGCACGATTCAAGTGTTAAAAGGCATGACAATGTTGAAAGAGGTTTGGTTACATTCGAATAGCTTTTCCGGTCCTTTGCCTGATTTTTCGGGATTAACTGGGTTGCAGAGTCTTAGTTTGAGGGATAACCAGTTAACGGGGATTGTGCCGCCATCTTTGATCAGTCTTCCAAGTCTTAAGATAGTTAACTTGACAAATAATCTGCTTCAAGGAGAGATGCCCAACTTCGATAAATCGGTGGCCGTGGATATCGCCGGGACTAATAGTTTTTGTTTGCCTTCTGCTGGTGAATCTTGCGATCCGCAAGTGAGCATATTGATTGACATAGCTGGATCGGTGGGTTATCCTACCGTATTCGCTGAGAATTGGAAAGGGAATGATCCCTGCACGCCGTGGTTGGGACTCACATGTGCCAACGGGAACGTGACTGTTGTTAACTTTCAGAAAATGGATCTTGCAGGTACAATTTCGCCAAACTTTTCGTCACTTGCATCGCTACAAAGACTGATTCTTGCTAATAATAATTTTACTGGTACCATACCATCTCTTCTTACAAATTTGGCTAATCTTAGAGAACTTGATGTTTCAAACAACCAACTTTATGGTAAAGTACCGTCATTTAGGAGTAGTGTGATTATAAAGACTAATGGAAATCCTGATATTGGAAAGGATGCTAGTAGCGTCCCACCGCGTGCTCCTCCTGGAAGTATACCCAGTCCGACTCCTGGCACAGATTCTGGTGATCAAAATTCTTCTTCTGGAAATGGTAACAAGAACTCAGCCACTATTGTGGGTTCCGTAGTTGGTGCATGTGTGGTTGTTGGATTTGGGCTCATAGGTGTCTGTGTCTATTGCAAAAGACACAAGCGATTTGGTAGAGTTCAGAGTCCAAATACAATGGTGATTCATCCTCATCATTCAGGTTCGGACCATGATCCCGTGAAGATCGCAATTGCTAATTCCAGTGTTAATGGCATGGGAATGAGTGAAATCTATAGTCATTCTAGTATTGCTTCTAGTGATATCCATATGATTGAAGCTGGGGGCATGGAAATTAAAATTCAAGTTTTAAGGAATGTAACTAACAATTTCAGCCAAGAAAATATATTGGGAAAAGGTGGTTTTGGAACTGTTTACAGGGGAGAATTGCATGATGGAACTAAGATCGCAGTTAAAAGGATGGAGTCTGGGGCAGTGAGTGAGAAGGGTCTGGCTGAGTTCCAGTCTGAGATTGCTGTTCTTACGAAGGTTCGGCACCGCCATTTGGTCGGTCTTATTGGATATTGTTTGGATGGAAATGAGAGGCTTCTTGTATTTGAGTACATGCCACAGGGAACTCTTAGTAGATATCTCTTCAACTGGCAAGAGGAAGGATTGAAACCCCTTGAATGGACAAAAAGGTTGATCATTGCTTTAGATGTGGCCCGAGGGGTTGAGTATCTGCATAGTTTAGCTCATCAGAGTTTTATTCATAGGGACCTCAAACCTTCTAACATTCTTCTTGGAGATGATATGCGAGCTAAGGTAGCTGATTTTGGTCTTGTTCGTCTTGCCCCAGAGGGCAAAGGCTCATTCGAAACAAGGCTAGCAGGAACTTTTGGGTACCTTGCACCAGAATATGCAGGTAAATTGCTTTGAATTCCTTTTAACTTTGCAGGTTATTTTAACTGGGGCAGGGGTGCACAATTTGCTCTTCCTGCATATGCTTGGTTAAATTATGAATCATTTTTTCATCTAATGAAATCAAATGACTGCAAAAGAGATTTGTTTTCTGAAAGTTATGCACATGAACAATTTAAGATCATGAAATAAATTGTTTGTCATTTTATATTTTCTTGTAATGTTATACGTATATATTTCTTTTCTAACTATATACACACTTCTTGTGTTATAATCTTATTATTTGGATGAAATAAGATACTAAGAAAGTCTTTAAAATTTGCTTAAAAAATTGTCAATTCTTGTCTTGGCAGACTGAGCATTTAGGCTGTCATTGTCCACAGTGGCGAGTTCAATGTATTTACAGTGCACAGTTAAGTGCTTTTGTTATTTGGATATAATCATTTTCTTTAGCAAATATCTGAAACCAACTTTACAAAAGATGGAATAGGAGATAATGATAAACTTGAAATGATTGTGACTTAGAAATATTTCCTAACTCTGGAGCCATTATATCCTTTATTTTTTGGTTTGATGACTCGTGGAATTTGTATTATTTCATAATTGCAGACATGATTATTGTTTGTGTGGTTTGCTTGCTTATTGACATGTATTGCCATGTTCTACAATGATGCATAATTTCACCGTTGTGTGAAAAATGAATCACCTGTCCAGTGTGTTCTAAATTCTAATAAGGTGGTTGAGCTCAACGTATGACCCACTCTTTAGTGTAAGAATATGATATGTTCCTGTTGTCTTGCAGCAGGGGTAGTCTACATTTTTGTTTCAAATGTTACGAAATGAGAGTCTGAGACCCACTCTTTCTGGGGAATGTGCATTAAAGCCTATGAAGTAGTTCATTGATAATCTTTGTTGTTTGCTTAGTCAATAATTTTGGCTCTAACACTGATTTTAACTTAGTGACGGGACGAGTGACTACCAAGATTGATGTGTTCAGTTTTGGGGTGATTCTAATGGAGGTGATCACCGGAAGAAAAGCACTTGATGATACTCGGCCCGAGGACAGCATGCACCTCGTAACCTGGTTCCGCAGAATGCAGATCAACAAGGACACGTTTCAAAAGGCAATTGACCCATCAATTGATCTGGACGAGGTTACTCTTGCCAGTATCAGCACCGTTGCTGAACTGGCTGGCCACTGCTCTGCCAGAGAGCCCCACCAGAGGCCTGACATGAGTCATGCAGTCAATGTGCTTTCATCTCTCGTTGAGTTCTGGAAACCTTCGGATCAAGATTCGGAGGATATGTATGGAATTGATCTTGACATGACTTTACCCCAGGCACTGAAGAAATGGCAGGCCTTCGAGGGGAATAGCAACACAGATAATTCATCTTCATCACTTTTTGGAAGTACGGACAATACCCAGACCAGCATACCCACTAGGCCATCTGGGTTTGCAGATTCCTTTACATCTGCAGATGGGCGGTAAGAATCAAGAAACTGTGGAGGACGCTGGGGGGTTGAATGGCTCAATGAGGTTTGCTCTGTTCATTCTTTATGCTTCTTCCTTGCTTTTTCAAGCTGATAAGGGTTATCTCTTCCCATATGTTCATTTGAGCAGGCACTTGTTTCCTGTTCTCTTTTAGGAGTTTCTGAAAGTGCAAATAGATGTGGATACTGAAAATTAGTTGGGGTTCTGCCTTGCGTGCGTGCTTTTGACTTTGATATTATTCAGTAATTCAGCTGTAAAAAGGTCCATCATGTGAGGAACCGATCTGAGCCCGACTCAGAAGTCTGCCATTTGTTGCTTGCTTTTAAAAATTGTAGCAATCGTTGCGCATAGACTTCAAGTTTTGAATTTAGATTTTTTTTTTTTCGAGTTGTGATTGTATTGAAATTATCAAAATTTATATAAATTTAATTAAAGTCTCAAATGATAGTGTGGAATTTCACCTCCCCTTTCTGATCCATATATTATCATGAAACCTTGTGGAAAGTGTACATTTCTTAAAGGCGATGCCAATCTCTAGTATAAAAAAATTGTTTCATTTTTCTGTTCATGAATGGAAAAATCAATTGAGTATTGGCCATTGTACGAGAAAAAAACTTTATAGAAATATTAGTCTCATTCAACACAAATGACTTCCAGAAGTTATTTTAAT
The DNA here is from genome assembly GCF_029873635.1 of Malania oleifera. Lineage (NCBI taxonomy): Eukaryota > Viridiplantae > Streptophyta > Magnoliopsida > Santalales > Ximeniaceae > Malania > Malania oleifera. Next base: position 61,669,805 of record NC_080420.1, read on the forward strand.
TTCTTTGAAAGAGACCAACTCTTATGTATTGTGCAAATTTATTTTTCTAAAGTTCTGTTAGGGGTTTAAATGATTAAATTTGGTCACACAAATCATATAAGTCCACATGCGCGCGCACATATATATATATATATATATATATATATATATATTGGACAAGGTTGGTAGAGTTGATTTTTTTCTTTTTTCAAAAAGGGCCTAACGGTTTATTTACTTAAAAGTAAATCGACATAGCGACTTTATGCTACGTTTAGTTTGTGTTCCCTTCTGGTTTTAATAATGCAAAATCCTGCTTTAAGTTTAAGATAATCGTTAGTTTTTATTTTTTATTTTTTTAAAAAATTAAGAAAAGAATTTATACACACTATATCATAAAATAAGCATAAATATTTAAAAAATGAATTTCGAAACTTTAATTTAAATTTGTTTGAATTTGAAAGAAGCATGGTAAATTTAATAGTAAATTTTGTTAAAATCCACAATCAAAATTTAAGACTCAAAAAGCATGCCTCTAAACACTAGTATAATCATATTTTTAGGGCCACAAAATATAATTTGTCCACTTGGAATTAGAACTTTGTTTGGAAAATGGAAATAAATCAAAAAAGATAAAAAGAAAATTTATTTTCTATAATATTTTCTCTGGATACTGAATGTCATTATTAAAAATAAAAATAATGTAATGTGATTAAAAATTAAGAAAAATTAAATATTAATGATGTACAAAATTAAACTTTTGTTCACTAATTTGTTGCTATATATTATATTTTATTTTCTTTCGTTCTTTGATAAACAAAGAAGAAAAAATTAAATTCTTTCAAGGCCTACTTCGAATTCGAAAAATATGAGGGAAAGAAAAGGAAAATATAAAGGAATTCACTCTGTGATGTTTGGTTGTTGAGAAAAGTGAGAAGAAAATTAAAAAATATATAAAAAATCAATGAATTAAAAATTGATTTTATACATAATTCATATTTGATTTTTTAAAATTTTAAATTATATAAGAACAAATTTTTATTTCTAATATTATTTGTTTTAGAGAGAAATATAATAAACTTATTTTCTTTTTTCTTTTTCATTCCTTAAGCAAAAACTTTCGTCCAAAATGATCTTTACATGTTTAGAACTTAAAAAATATTAACAAAAAAAAAAAAAAAGGAAAGTGGAAACAATTCAATTTTTAATTTTCGATCAGCAAAGAAAATAAGTAGGAAAGTAAAATAAAGCATATCAATAGATGTGTTAGCCTTGGTGTATTCCCAAGAGGGGGGTGAATTGGAATTTTAAACTTTCTTCTTAAGTTCAACTAATCCAACAATTAGTATTACACAAACCTAGGGTCTGTCTATGCAATTCCAGTATGTGCAGATAAATATAACGTGCAGAAATTAAATCATGCGCAGCATTCACAATATAACATATACGTGCGGAAATATAAATTGCGAAAATATAAACAGTGCACACACGATATGTTATCAGGGTTCGGCCAACTATGCCTACGTCCCCACCTTGACTCACCAGTACAAGGATTACACTATAAGCTCACTTAACAGGTGGAGTGGTACCGTTTACAAGCAGGTCAATTAACGGGGTTAACCTCAACCTACACCTTACCGGGATAGTGCACCTACTTTTCCTAACTGGGTCTAAGTCAATTTGAAACTATTCAAAAGGGCTAGTCTCCCTCTTCAAGCCTGTCCTTGGAATACAACGAATATGAAAAATTTTTCGTACAAGAAAATGCTTCTTACACAAGCAGATATGTACCACTACGAACAATATCACAAATCAATGAGCACTACCGAATGATAAGATACGATAAGCTCAATATAATCTTAATGTCTATTTTCAAAGATTAATGCAAATATGTCAATTAGTTCGTGAGAGTATATGTGAAAAGATCTTTGTGTCAAAATAACAGTATCAATCACAGTGCAGCAACAAAGATCTCAAGCACACTTCAAATATCCCAATAAATATTTTTCTTAAAATAAACCACAAGAGATATTCAAAAATGGATTCGTAAAAATTATTTGATTTTTGTGTCAAGATGATATTATCAATCAAAAGGTACAACAACAAACATCTTCATAATACAAGAAAATATCCCAAAAGTATTTTTCTTAAAAATAAGCACAAGAGAGATTTGAAAATGGTTCGTAAAAAATTTATTTCACAAACAAAAAGCAATACAAACTTTTGAGTATTACAATGATGATGCAAAACTCACAAGCTCTACGAAGTTTTCTTACAAAATACTTATCAATGAAGTCTCCTAGAAAAACTCAAGCTTACTCTCTGACAAAAATATATCTTAATCAATTAGAACTAACGAGAGTGTAAGCTTAACTAGAAACTCATAATAATATTCTTACTTAACAAGGTTTGCAATAAGGATGAGTAAGAATGAAGAAATGAAGCTTAAATGTGAGAAATAGAGCTTTTGAAAATTAGAGAAAATTTGCTAATTGTTTTACTAATCTCACACTAATTTTTGCAAATGATGGAGAATATAAAGACACCTCTAAATTTTTGACCGTTTGGGACCTATTTGTCATTTTTGGAAATGTTTAAATGAGGTTAATTAAAAAATAACAACATTTTAACCTCGGTAATTTTCGCCAACTCGAGAGCACCCGTTGACTAAACTTAAGGTTCGGTTGATTGGAAATATTTTGAACTAAAAAGATGGTCGATCGTTCTTGAGGTGTTTAAAGACAATTTTCCAAATCTGCGCGATTCGGTTGACTGGATCAATTTGAACGAGGAGGTTCGATCAGCTGGGCGATTGACATTTCCCACGTGGGGGTTCAGTCGGCTAGTGCGTTGCCCATATAATCTTGGTCGGTCGATTGAGCGGTCAACTTATTAACCGAGGGAGGTTCGGTCGACCGAAGAATTCTGCATATAGAAGTTTGGTCGACCAAACATGCTCTTTTTTGTGCATTTTGGTTTTTTTTCTACTCATAAAGTTACCCCTATTCACACGATAATCAACACTAAGATTATAAGGGTCATTTTCATACAATTTTGTGGGTCTTATGGTCGATCTAAGACCTTTGAGTATATACCCTAAAAATCTAGCGTCGGTCAACCGAAAGGTGATCTTTAAGGTCCATCTATGGTCTTGAGCTTATCTATCCTACCATGCAGGTAAGACATTAATTATTACAGATCATTTCCTATTCACTATTACAGACCCGAATAAAACTCAATTAAATTACAATAAATAAATGTTCTGGGTCTTTATCTTCATCAAGTCCATGTGCGTGCACCATATGATACTTCCAATTGATCATGCACACAAACTCATCAACTATTAAATACAAAGAGTATTTGTCATTATCAAAATCGAGTATGATCCATAGGGTCAAAAAGATGAAAAGTTGAATATCTATTCATGATTATATTTGATTTTTGTAAAATTTTAATGATATTATTATTTTATTATTAATACTATTTAATAAGAGAAAATACAACATATTTTTTACTCTTTTTTTCTTCATTCAAACAAAATCCTTAGTCTAGGATCTCAAATTTTCTTCTTTTTCTACTACTTTCAAATTTTAAAAGGTTACATTAAATTCATTAACTCACTTCCCATTTGATGCCTTTGTTTAAAAGATGTAGGTTTAGTCCCTAAAAGATTAAGGCTTTATTTTATCTTATGTTTATTTGAATATATAAATGATGAATATGTAAATTTTATTTCATTTTGCATGATTATTAAATTTAGTTTTAATTTTGAAGTCATATGCTTTTTTTGTGACATTTGAAATAGCATGAGATTAAAAATAAATCAAATAGCTATTATAACTTAATTTGATAATTTATGTAATTGGAGATTAATTTAACATTTTCATTTAATAAATGAATGGGGTTTTGACACTTTCTTATTTGAAGGTAATTTCTCGCACAATAAAAGGATATGTATATTTTAAGTATTATTAAGAAAAAAAGAGAACCGTCAATTATTAGGTAAGTTGGAAAATTGTGCTCCTTAGAAGTCTAGCTATAATTAACTGGAAATATATCACTTCTCAAGTTTAAAAAATAATTGATATTGCATATCTTGTCTTTTTTTAAAATATGTAGACATCCACCTACTTTATATGAAAAGTTAGTGTCAAGATCCTCCAGTATTAGTTAAGCGTTAAAGTTTATGATTTTACTCTTTTACTCACGTTGGATAATAAATTATCAATTATAAATTATAAGTGTAAAATGTCAGATGAATGGAGGAAAAATACTTTAATACCTATATACAAAAATAAAGAAGATATTCAAAATTGTAATAACTATCATGGAATTAAACTTATGAGTCATACGATAAAACTATGGGAAATGGTAGTTGAACAAAGATTAAGGTTAGAAATTGTTGACCCTATGGGTCATTCCTAGTTTTGGTAATGAAAAATACTCTCGGTATTTAATGTTTTCCAAGTTTGTATGTAGGTTTATATTAGCAAATCAGTTGATGACACATGAAGACTTGAAGAAAATAAAGACCCTGAAACTTTCTCATTATTTTACTTTATATTATTGCTTTATTCGGGTCTGTAATATTTAAGTAGGAAATGTTTATAATAATCTGCATTGTATGCATGTAGGAATTATAAAGCTTAAGACCTTAGAGACTTTAGGGATCACCCTTCGGTTGACCGAAGCCGGATTTTTCCGGTAAGGTCAAAAGACCTTAGAAAAGACCCTAGGTCCCAACACTTAGTGCATATTGTCTCCAAAATCACATATATTATCTGGGGAATTAATTGAAGCAAAATTGGGCAAAATTGCAAAAAAATTGAGAGAGGTCGGGCGACCAAATCTCAGGAGTTCAAAACTCTTCGAGCGCCCGAACTGTTGGAAAGTCAGCAGTTTGACCAGACTTCGGGCGACCGAACTTGTATTGACCCTATTGCCCCAAGGCGATTGAACCCATGTCAAAATGCTTTTCACCAACCCAGGTGCCCGAACCTTCGCGTTCAAATCATACCTTGGGCTACCGAATTGGTCAGTTTGGTTAACCGAACTTAGCACCGGGCCCTCGAACCTACGAACGAATGTTTCTGACTTTTGTTCGGGCTACCGAACCTACACACAGGCGATCAAACTATTTAAAATGGGCTTTTTAAGATGAGTCTATTTGGGCGACCGAACCTCGGTTCAACCACCCAAATCCTGCGGGTTAAATAATTTTTTACCAAGGTTAAAGTTTTTAAACAAGGTTAATTTTTGCTAAACTTTTTTAACAAATTTAAGAATGTCCTATGTATCCTCCAACGGTTATAATTTTATCATTCTCTATATATAGGGGCTCATTTGCAAAATTAAGAGGAGATTAACAACATAATTAGTGAAAAATCATCTCAATCTCAAAATCATATTTTACATATAATAATACCATATACTATCAAACCTTTATTCCCTTGATACATCCTATCCTTGTGAGAGTGTTATATTGTGTTCTTGATTAATATAGTTTGCTCATACTCCCATTTGTTTGGTTGTTTATTTGATATTGCTTTTGGGGAGTTAAGCAAAGAGTTATCCCAAAGATTTTACTTGATAAATCTTGTGTTGGGAAAAACTCACTAGCTTGAGGATCTTAGCATTGTCATTGCAAGATTCCTTAAAACTTTATTTGTTTTGTATGTGCAAAATATTTTACAAACTTAGATTTCTAACAACTCTTGTGCTAAATACATTTGAGGAAATACTTTTGAGTTCATTTGAATATTATTGCTAGCATCTTTAAAACCCTAAGCTTGCATTGAGATATTTTATATTGTGTTTCAAAGAAAACCTTGTTTATACACTCTTGTACATAGTTGAGATTATCCATAATATTGAGTGTTGATTGCACACATAGAGCATAGAGTTTATAGTTTATACATACTTGAGGTGTATTGATTATATTGAGCTGTACTGGCACACATACCTGCTTGTGTAAGAAGCATATTTTCATGTACAAATTTTATACACATTTGTTGTATTCCAGACGTGGGCCTGAAGAAGGAGACTAGCCCTGTTGAATAGTCTTGGACTGGCTTAGACTCGATTAGGAAAGTTAGGTGCGCCATCCTGGTAAGGCGTGTTGGTTGAGGTAAGCCCTGTTAATTAACCTGGTTGTAATCAGTGCCGCTCCACCCATTAAGTGATTAGTGGAATCCTCAGACTTGCGAGCTAGAGGCGAGGACATAGGCACAATTGGCTGAACCCCAATAACATATCGTGTGTTTGTTTATATTTCCGCACTTTATATTTACTGCGCGTTTATGTTATAGTGTGAATGATGCGCATGATTTGAATTTCCACTTATTATATTTATCTGCGCATTTGGGAATTATACAGAAAGACCCTACGTTGTGATATTCTACTAACATCTGATTTAACCTAAGAATAAGTTTTAAAATTCTAATTCACCCCCCCCTCTCTTGGGAATACACCAAAGCTAACAGAAACGAAGGTCTCAGAAAATCAATTTGGTTTTATGCCTGGGAGATCTACCACAGAAGTTATTTATCTTTTAAGAAGATTAATGGAAAATTTTAGGGAAAAGAAGAAGGACTTGCATATGATATGATAGGATACCTAGGGAAGTCCTATGGTGGGTTTTAGAAAAAAAGGGTATATGTAAAGGGTATACCAATGTCATTAAGGATATGTACGATGGAGTAATGACTTCTAAAAGAACAATAGATGGAAAAACTAAAGAATTTCCAATCATCGTAAGTGTACATCAAGGATCTACTTTGAGTCCTTATCTTTTTGCTTTAGTGATAGACCAATTGATTAAGAGTATCCAAAAGGAGGTTTCATGATATAAGTTGTTTGCAGATGATATTGTATTAGTTGACGAAACTATAGATGGAGTCGAGGCTGAGTTACAATTATAGAGAGAAACTTTGGAATCTAGAGGCTTTTGGATAAATAGAAATAAGACAGAATATATGAAATATAATTTTAGTAATGATAGGAGGAATATTGGAGACAAAGTTAAACTTGTTGATGAAGAAATAAATAGCACTTGTAGATTTTGATTCCTTGGATCTATTATGCAAGCTAAAGGAGAAATTGAATATGATGTAATGCAAAGAGTTAAAGCAGGTTGAGTAAAATGGAAAAGTGCTTCAAGTGTATTTTGTGATCATAGAATACCCTTAAAATTGAAAGGGAAGTTTTATAGGATAGCTATAAGACCAACTATGTTATATGGATCAGAATGTTGCACGACGAAGAAACATAATATCCAAAAAGTAAAAGTTGCTGAGATGAGAAGCAGATGGATGAGTGGTATAACATTGAAAGATAAATTAATTAAGGAATGAATATATTCGTGGTAAGTTAGGTGTAGCTTATATAAAAGATAAGATAAGGGAATGACAACTCAGATGATATGGACACTTGCAATGTACGCCACATGGTGCACCTGTGAGGAAGAATGATTTAGTTACTGTGGGGGGCAAAGAAGGGGTAGGGGTAGACGTAAAATAACTTGGGAGGAGGTAGTGAGTAAGGATGTAATATCCTTGAATCTATCAAAAGAAATGGTTCATGATCGCATAAATTGCCGGAAAAGGATTCATATAACCAACCCCATCTAGTGGGATTAAGGCTTGGTTTTGTTGTTGTAATTGTTGTACTCACGTTGGATAATAAATTATTAAATTATAAATTATAAGTGTAAAAATTATACCAATGTAAAATATGAAAAATAAAATATCAAACCAACTAAAAACAAATAATTGCAGAGTAATTTTTTTATAAAATCATTAATAAAACATAAAAATTGTACCAAAATATATAAATTTTAACATATTAAAATATTAGTGTATATCACATACTCCAATGAAAAGTGTCGATGTCTTATAATTTCCTTTAAGTTAACTAATTTTATAAGATGTTTGTGTGCTTTTAGGCTTACAAGTATATTATTGATTGGCACAAGAGAAGGATGCAGTAAAATAAGAAAAATAATAAGAAAATACATAGGAAATTAAAAGAGAGAATAAAATCAAAGACAAAATTAGGACTGAATGCACAATACTCCAACATATTTTTTAGGAATTAATATTAAATCCTAATTATTTAAATATAATTATCAAATCGAAAACTTAGACCAACGCATAGCTTGTAAAATATTTAAATCATAAAATCATCAAATAATCATAAAAACCATAGATAATCTACTAGATTATTAGCTTATAAAATTCTATTACAAAATGCTGCAAAGATAGGAAAAAAACCTTAAAATAATAAATTAAAGATTGCCCGAAAATCCTAAAATACGAAACATTCCCATGATAGGCCTTGAAGCTCATTGGCATCATTGACCCATTAGTACAAGAGAAGGATGCAGAAGATTAGAAGAAAATAATAGGAAAATATAGAGGAAATTAAAAAAGTGTTGACTTTTTGAGTTCGATCCCTATTTTGATGCTGACAAAACAATGTTTTTCACGTGTGCATCTGGTGTTTGAACATGTCTATATCTTAACATGCACATGTGATAAAGGGAATGGAAATCACAAGGAACTTAAAGAGCACATACTTGTAGCATATTCCATGGAAATATGAAGAGTAAAGAAGAAGACGTGTTCATCTTTATTTTTAAATGCATTTATTATTCTTGAGTCTGTAATAATTATTATGGTCTGTAATAATGCATTTGCATGCATGATAGGTTTAATGCTCAAGAAACCATAAATTGACCCATAGGAACCAATACCCCTAAGATAAAATGCCATGGCTTATTCACGCAAGATTGAATAAGCTCAATGACCATAGAATAGACTTCGGTTAACTGAAGGTCGACCGACGTCAGGTTTTTTAGGCTAAACTAAAAAACCTAGGCCATAAACTAACCATAGGTCCCCATGTACATAATTAAAAATCCCTAAAAGATTACATATCACACTTACAATTATAGGGACAAAACTTATGAGGCCAATCAGAATGCAACTTGAAGTTTGAAAGGGCTTCGGGAGACCGAACCTAGAGTGTTAAAAATGGTTCAGGTGACTGAATGTGCAAAGAGTCAACAAGTTTACCGAGGTGCGGGCGACCGAACTTAAATTGAATTAACTGTCCCCGATCGACTGAATGCTTAAAAGCTAATTTTCCATTGCCTTTAGGGGACCAAATTCTAAGTTCAAAATCACCCCGGGTGATCGACTTATGAAGTTCGGCAAACTGAACCGTTCACCAGGCGATCGAACCTTGAGCGTTTAAAAAATTGCCTTGGCCTAGTCACCCGAACTCATCCTCAGGCACTCGAAGTCAAAAAGTTAACTTTTCTATCAGAGTCTGTCCGAGCGACCTGCCCTAAGGACCGGGCAATCGAAACTCTCGGGTTGCCTTAATTTAACCGTGGTAATTAGGGTTAAAATGTTAATTAAACTTTTCTAAAAATTCCCTTTGAGTCCTAAATGTTATTTTTTTGAGGAGAAACTATATATAAGACTTCATTTGCTCTAATTAATAAGGGAATAGCAAAAATTGATTAAGAGAATTCTCTCAAATATTTTCATACTCCCATTTTTCATACTCTATATTTTTGCAAGCATATTTGTTCATACTCTCTCATTTTCTTACTAGATAAAATCATTTTCAACACGAAGAGAGTATCATTTTCTTATACTCCTCTTCTGCAAATTTAATTGCAAGATTGAAGAGTAATCTCTATATTGCTCTGTGCATTTCCATACACTACTTTTAAGCTTATACTCTCAAATTTTTATACTCATTTGAAAAATCCTTTTTGAGAGTTTGCTTGGTAATTTTCCCACATTATTTTCTGATTGATTTGCATTGATTGGGAAAATCATTTTGTTTGCTTCTGAGTCTTCGCATACTGATTGCAAGACTTGAAAGCTTGCTTTCTATATTTGATAAATCTTTTCCAAGCTTAAACCCTGAACATATATATTATGCTACATCTTTGAAAAATATTATTAAGATATTCAGTTTAGTGTTGTTAAGATTCTTTGATTAATCATATTGTGAATATATATTTTCTAGAATCAAAGATCTTACATACTCACTCACTCACACACACACACACACACACACACACACACAAATAGATACACATCTTGGTGTGAGCTGGCATTCGTGTTTAACCAAATCTCACATGAGCATTAACTCCTTATCATACATGAGTGCATTTCTGAGCATATTATTGTACATCATCTGCTTGTGTTAAAAGCACATTTCCTTGTACACAAAAATATTGATTATCTGCTATATTCCCGACGTGTGGTCGGAAGAGGGAGACTAGCCCTGTGAATAGTCCTAGACTGGTTCAGACCCGGTTAAAAGAATTAGGTGCACTAGCCTATAAGGTGTAGTAAATGGTGTCGCTCCACTCATAAGTGAGCAACTAGTGGAATCCTCTTACTTGTGAGCTTGAGGCGAGGACGTAGGTAGTATTGGCCAAACCCCGATAACATATCAGGTGTCAGTTTTTTTTTTTCGCAATTTACTTTCTGCACCTATATGTAAATATTTATTGTTCTGAATGTTTGATATACTAAGATTGTTTTAAATTGATTATATATCTGCTCAGTAGTTTATCTGTTGAATTGATATGTGTTTTAGACAGATCCTAGGTTGTGGTCTACTGTTGTTGGATTAGTTATACCTAGGAGAAAATTTTTAAGTACCCAATTCAACCCCCATCTTGGGAATACACCAATTCCATCAATTGGTATCATAGCCTTTGCATATACTTATATGTTTTTACAAAAATCGCAATGGCTCACATTGGAGTATCACCATTTGACAAGGGACAGTCACGTACTAGCCCTCTTTTGTTTTGTGATGTTAATTACACCCATTGGAAAATAAGAATGAGCATTTTCATAAAATCTATGTTGACCTTATTGGTCATATCTCGTTTTGATCATGATAAATACTATGATATTTAATTGTTAATGAGTTTGTGTGAATGACCAATCGAAGGTATCATATGGTGCACACACATGGACTTGAAAAAGACAAAGACCCTAAAGATTGTTTTGTGTTATAATTTATATTTATCATTTTGGGTCTGTAATATTTAAGTAGGAATGGTCTGTAATAATTGGTGGATATCATGCATGTAGAACTACAAAGCTCAAAGACCATATAATGACTCTAGGTCCCTACACATATTTTGAAAATCAAAAAACCATGAAAGACCTTAGGGAACACCCTTCGGTCGACCGACACTGGATTTTTTTAGTGCCTTCAAAAGGACCTAGAAATGACCCTAGGACACTCATTCACTCACTTGTATGTGTTAGAATTTTGAATAGGGTGTTTGTTGTATGAAGTAGGACCGAAATGCACAAAATGTGCACCTTCGATTGATCGACCTAGGTAGTTCATTCTGGGCCCGGTAGACCGAATTGTATGGTTCAATTAGTCCCCGGTCGACCAAACCTCTTAAGGAGTCATTACTTTGACCTCTCGCTCGACCGAACCATGACAGTTCAAATTAACCCTAGTCGACCGAACTTGCCTAAAGTCAACATAATTGACTTCCTGGTCGACCGAGACATTTTTGTATTACACCAACCTAGTCGACTGAGTCCCCACATGTGGGAACCCAACGGTCTGGTCGACCGACCGACCTAGTTCATTTTCGCCCTAGTCGACCGAACCTAAGACATACGGAAAAATCGCCTTGAACATACATGTCCGGTCGACCGAGTGGATAGTTCATTTTTAGTCCGGTCGACCGAACCCCAAGAACTTGGGTCGACCGAAAGTGTTTCTGGTCGATCGGTGCTCTCGGGTTGGACCTATTTTTTACCGTGGTTTAATTTTTAAAATAGGGTTAATGGGGTTAAAATGTTTTAAAACAAATATAATAATACCCTACATGTCCTAAGAGCTATAATTTTTCCTATCTCTATACATAGGGCTTCATTTGTAATAATTAGCAAGAGATTAGCCAAAATAATTAGCAGAAATCCTCTCAATCTCAAAAACCTATTTTTGCCTATTCCATTCCAAATACTCATATATATTCATTCCTTTGATACATCTTAGCATTGTGAGTATATTTTGTGAGCTAGTACGTATTAGGTATTGCTAAAACTCCCATTGCCTTACTTGAATATTTGATATTGATTTTGGGAAGTTTGGCATAGTTTATACCATAGATTTAACTTGATAAATCTTGTGTGGGGATAAACTAAGTAAGCTTAGGATATTTGCATCTTGTTGCAAGTGTCCAATAGCTAGGTTTTTGTTGTGCAAAGATTTTTTCAAACAAGCAAATATTTTCAAACTAGTATTGTGCATATTACATTGAAGAAAACCCTTTTAAACTAGTTTGATTATCTGATTCGTATCTTTGGAATATTGATTTGCTATTGAAGTACTTTGCTTAGATTCCAAGATATTGCTTGTATTGAACACTCTTAAGCATCATACTGATAATATTATATTGAGTGTAGATTGCACATATACACCACTGAACTTATAGTTTATACATGTTTAGTGTGAATTGATTATTACTTGCACATATTGGGTACATATTTGCTTTACGTGAAAGCACAATCACTATATGATTTGATTGAGTGAATATTGTTGTATTTCCAAGCGTGGCCTGAGGGGGCGGTAATCCAGCCTGATAAGGATTGTGTAGGTTGAGGTCAACCGTGTGTTAATTGACCTGGTTGTAAAGGTTGAGGTTAGCCCAGTGCTAATTGACCTGGTTGTTTAGGTGCCGCTCCACCTGTTAAGTGAGCCTATAGTGGTAATCCTTGTGCTTGTTAGCCAAGGTAGGGACGTGGGCAATTTGGTTGAACCTTGATAACATTTCTGGGTGTCGTCTCCTTCACTGCTTTATTGTGCATGCTTGATTAAATTTCTATTGTAGTTTAAATTCCATTGCACGTTTGCATTGATTTATTTTAGATGCACTAGATTGACCTTAGGCTTGTGTAATACTGTTGATTAGTGGATTGACCTAGGGGATAAAATTTTTAAATACCAATTCACCCCCCCTTGGGATTACACCAAAACTAACAATCTATGAATTGAAGGGCTTGACAGGTGATTGATAAGGAAATTTGTATGCCTGTTAATGAAAATGATAATAATTTAATGCATGCAAATTCACATGCCATGGATTTATTGTATTGCGCTTTAGAGTCTAATATTCTACTTGAGATTATGGCATGTTCTAGTGCAAAAGATATATGGGAAGAGTTGGATAGGAGATATGGAGAAGGCAAAGAGGAGGAGTCTACTACTCCAAGCACTTTAACTCCATATGATCAAGAGGAGGGTAAATCATGAGCTAGAAATCAACGAGGAGGTATATGATTCTCACTCTAGCTTGATTGATAATTCTTATGTTGAATGTTGTGTTGCGTCATATGCTGAATCATCTATTGATAATGCTGTTAATGATGTATGCGATGATTTTCATGAAAAATATTGCTATATCGTATGATGAATCATCTGATACTCTTTGTGATAGTCCTGTTGAACAAGCATGCAATGATTCATATAATAATTGTGATATATCATTTAATGAATCATGTAATAAATTTTCTATTAAGAGCATGCCTTCCTCCGAAGAACTAGAAAAGATTTTGTTTAAAATGCATAAGTTTCTAGTTCGGGTGTCTAAGCAGGAAAATTTTTTTAAGAACAAAAATAAGAAGCTGACAATGCAGTTGGAAAAATTGAAAGAACATCATGCTATTCTAGAGAAGAAAAAGATTGAGTAGATATTGAATATTAACTGCTTGGAAGGAAATGAAAAGAAGAATCATGATAAACCCTTATGAGCTAAAAGAAATAAATCTTTCAAAAAGGGTACATTTTATAAATCCCATAGTCATAAATATTTTCATGCCTCATCTAGTAAAAATTGGGTATGCAAGCACAATCTTTCACATTTATTCAAAACTTGCTTGCACCATAAAATAAAACGGCACACCTGGTTTAATTGTTAATCTAGAAGTGTCAGTGACTTAGAAAAAGAAATGATGTGGATTATCATGAAGGCGAACCCCATAGGATATAAGGAAAAATGGATTTAAATTAATATTACTTAATTATTTAATTCTTCCTTAGTTCCAAGGTTTAAGGGTTGTGATGATTGTAGGCTTAAGGAGTGGTTTGGGGTTAAAATATAAAAACCTAGTATTTGCATCCACTTCCAATTGGACGTGGCATCTTTGTCAGGTAAATAATTCTAAATGCTTAACTAATGCTTAAAGATAAACATCTTAAGTTAAGCAACTGGTGTCCATTGCACAGAATTGAGTTTTAGGAAATTCATCTTGTCATACATCATTATTCCCTAAAGACATTCTTTGAACATAAAGACCTGGATCAAAACTTAGTCATCACTCTAGGTATAAGCACGGATGATCATAAATTTCAAATATTTCTGGTGCTTATCATAGGACATCATTTTACAATCAAATTAGGGAGCATTCACTAAGGGATTCAAGTTTCATTGTTAAATCAAAAGATTCCCTTTGAACATTAAATGTTAAAACTCTCTAGTCTTAATTCACCTATCACCTCCATAGGAAATCCTTACCAAACCATGATCACATTCAGTAGGGTTTCATCTATTCACTTGCTCGTATCCTTGCTCCTAAGTATGATCATATCTAAAGGATACTTTCCATCTTCCAAAGAGCAAGGTTCTAAAAACAATCATTTACTCCTAGTTGCTTTTTGCCAAAAAAGTGTGGACATATTAACTAGCACGAAATATTTCGAAGAATGTCCTGCTACTTCCAAAATTCTCTTATGAACTTATTAATGATTTAATTTTAAGGAGTATTTATTCACATTCCTTTCATAAGCTCTTAAGCTTTAAGTTAAACCCATTAGAGCTTTATATTCTTAGAAGATGAGTTGAATGGTCAAGTTGGTTGCACTAGGTCTTAATCTAGAAAAATGCATAATATAAAGGAGACCTATACACATGCAGTTTAAATCAAAAGCCATTCCAACTTGGGGCCTCTTACATATTGAAATTCATAAGAGAAGAGGCATTGTAGGCTTATGACATTGAAAAAAATATTCATTGTGACTTTTTGGTCCTCTAAACCTAATCATGAAAAGTCGAGTCTGAATCATTGAAAATCTTAAAACACTTGGCTAAAGATTTGAAAAATAGAAAAGACATGATTTGGTTGAGTGCCTAACTCAGGGGGAGCATTTATCTTTCATGACTATTAAATTAAAATGCTCTCATGATCATATTTTATATGCCTTAATGAATAACATCACTGTATTGAATGCAAATCTATCCACTGTTCTTTACTATTTATATTTTTTGATGGATAGATTATTTTTTTTAATTGATAATTGCTACCTGATTGCATGCTTAGTCTAGAATGCCTTATGTATGACAGATGCAGTGATGAGAATTGCACATTGGTAGAAATTTTAGGTTGTTGCATGATTTATATGAATATTTTTTTGAAAACAACTAGCTATCAGGTACAAGTTTTATGAAAAAATGTCCAATTTACAGACGGCGTGCTGTCAGAATTTAGGAAAAAAAATTTCAAAATAAAACCGTGTACAAAGATGATTATGATAAAATAAATGATAAAATGTTTTTGAAAGGATGAGTGAAACCTAATTGAATATTAAACTCCATTCTTACATAATCATCGAATGTTTAGACGAGCTAAGCACCTTCCCTATAGAAAGAACTTAAACGACTCATATGCATCACTATGTTTTTATTTTTGTAATATTGAAGGTCTTCTGAAAACCATGAACATTATATCCTACACTTTAAGGCGTTATGATTTGATATGGAATGTTCTTGGGTCATCAACTCTTAAGTACGTCTTAATATACATTTTCTGATGCATCTATGGTCTATAGGGACAACTATACTAATCAAGTGATAAATATAGTTGATACATATTTTGTATAGTTGGCTTAAGGAGTGCAAAAATAATTGCTTATACTGCTTGGCATACTTAATGAAATTAATCTTTGGTTAGTATAAGTAATTTTGTTCATCTAAGCTCGTGCTCCAATTGATAGGGGGAGCATCTAAAATGAAAATTCTATCTTGCTAAGCTCACAATTTTTTTAAAACGTTAGATATTTATTGAAATTCATTGTGGCATGTGTTTAAGTTTATTTTTTTTATTGAATATCTTAAGTTAATATATGTAGTTTTTCCACATTCATCTGTGTTGCCATAGGATCGTTGTGGTTGTGTTTTTCTAGTCTTGCTTAGTTCTGTACTTAAATGAAATACCAGAAAAATAGTGCTTGCAGTATCTTTAAAGTTTCTTTTTCAACAAGCACACCCCTAGTACTTCATGATAATGTCAAAAGGTATATATATATTCATATATTTTTATATTTTTCTTGGCAAGAAATGATCTTACATAAGGCATATTTTGTTTCTTGCATGTATGCTTAAATAATTCATGACATATGCCATTTCATTTTATATTTTTGTGTCGGGAAAATAAAATATTTTTTAAGCTAAGAAATTTTAAATGTCCAAAGTTTTTTTTCTTAGTTTAACCCTTTTGCTGATGCCAAAAGGGGGAGAATTGTTTGAGCAAAATGTTGCATATCTTTTATACTCATAATTTGAATGGTCTGAGCTTAAGTGTGCTTTAAACACAAAAACTAAATTCTTGTTATGCATATTCTTAGGGGGGAGCCTTTTTAGGCTGAACCCATTTTGCTCTGGCACGTTTGTCATCATCAAAAGGGTGAGATTGTTGATTTTTTGAGTCTGATCCCTATTTTGATACTAACAAAGCACATGTTTCTCACGTGTGCACCTATTGTTTGAATAGGTCTATATCTTAACATGCACATGTGATAAAGGGAATGGAAGCCAGAAGGAACTTGAAGAGCACATACTCCTGGCATATTCCATGGAAATATGAAGAGCAAAGAAGAAGACGTGTTCATCTTTATTTGTAAATGCATTTATTATTCTTGGGTCTGTAATAATTATTATGGTCTGTAATAATGCATCTGCATGCATGATAGGGTTTAATGCTCAAGAGACCATAGATTGACCCATAGGAACCAATACCCATAAGATAAAATGTCATAACTTATTCACACAGAATTAAATAAGCTCAATGGCCATAAAAAAAGAATTCGGTCAACCTTCGGTTGACTGACGCCAGGTTTTTTAGGCTAAATTAAAAAACCTAGGCCGTAGACTGACTATAGGTCTCCATGCACATAATGAAAAATCCCTAAAAGATTAAATATCACACTTACAATTATAGCGCCAAAACTTATGAGGCTAATTAGAACACAACTTGAAGTTTGAAAGGGCTTTGGGCGACTGAACCTAGAGTGTTAAAAATGGTTCGGACGATCGAATGTGCAAAGAGTCAACAAGTTGACCGAGGCCCGGGCAACTAAACTTAAATTGAACTAACTGTTCTCGGTTGACCGAATGCTTAAAAGCTACTTTTCCACTGCCTTCAGGGGACCGAATTCTAAGTTCAAAATCACCCTGAGCGACCGACTTATGAAGTTCAGCAGATTGAACCGTTCATCATGCGATCAAACCTCGAGTGTTTGGAAAATTGCCTTGGGCCAGCCACCTGACTCATCCTCGGGCACCCGAAGTCAAAAAGTTAACTTTTCTATCAGTGTCTGTTCGAGCGATCGGCCCCAAGGACTGGGCGACCGAAACTCTCGGGTTGCCTTAATTTAACCACGGTAATTAGGGTAAAAATGCTAATTAAACTTTTCTAAAAATTCCCTTTGAGTCCCAACGATTATTTTTTTTAGGAGAAATTATATATACTACTCCATTTGGTTTAATTAATAAAGGATTAGCAAAAATTGATTAAGAGAATTCTCTCAAATATTTTCATACTCCCATTTTTCATACTCCATATTTTTGCAAGCATATTTGTTCATACTCTCTCATTTTCTTACTAGATAAAATCATTTTCAAAAGGAAGAGAGTATCATTTTCTTATACTCCTCTCTTGCAAATTTAATTGCAAGATTGAAGAGTAATCTCTATATTGCTCTGTGCATTTCCATACACTACTTTTAAGCTTATACTCTCAAATTTTTTATACTCATTTGAAAAATCCTTTTTGAGAGTTTGCTTGGTAATTTTCCCACATTATTTTCTGATTGAGTCATTTTGCTTGCTTCTGAGTCTTCGCATACTGATTACAAGACTTGAAAGCTTGCTTTCTATATTTGATAAATCTTTTCCAAGCTTAAACCCTGAACATATATATTGTGCTACATCTTTGAAAAATATTATTAAGATATTCAGTTTAGGGTTGTTAAGATTCTTTGATTAATCAAATTGTGAATATATATTTTCTAGAATCAAAGATCTTACTTACTCACACACACACACACACACACACACACACACACACACAGATACACATCTTGGTGTGAGCTGACATTCTTGTTTAACCAAATATCACATGAGCATTAACTCCTTATCATACGTGAGTGTATTTCTAAGCATGTTGTTGTACATCATCTCTTCTTGTGTTAGAAGCACATTTCTTTGTACACAAAAATATTGATTATCAGTTTTATTCCCGACGTGTGGTCGGAAGAGGGAGACTAGCCTTGTGAATAGTCCTGGACTGGTTCAGACCCAGTTAAAAGAATTAGGTGCACTAGCCTATAAGGTGTAGTAAATGGTGTCGCTCCACCCACAAGTGAGCAACTAGTGGAATCCTCTTACTTGTGAGCTTGAGGCGAGGACGTAGGCAGTATTGGCCAAACCCTGATAACATATCAGGTGTCAGTTTTTTTTTTCGCAATTTACTTTCTGCACCTATATGTAAATATCTATTGTTCTGAATGTTTGATATACTGAGATTGTTTTAAATTGATTATATATCTACTCAGTAGTTTATCTATTGAATTGATATGTGTTTTAGACAGATCCTAGGTTGTGGTCTATTGTTGTTGGATTAGTTATACCTAGGAGAAAAATTTTAAATACCCAATTCACCCCCCTCTTGGAAATACATCAATTCCATCAAAAAGAGAGCAAAAATTAAGAAAAAACTCAATTAGGTCCAAATGTTCAATATTCCTCTCATGGTTACACAACAAGCCTATATATAGCCTTCAATAATATACCTAAAATTTGAGTGTCTCACCAAACAATTTGCACAAGTTATGAAGTTGTTTAATAACAGGCATGTAGTAAATAACCTAAATCAATCAGTTAGGCACCTAACGAGTCCCTATATTTAGTAAGGTCAGCCTAGGGCATACTTCCCACTTCAAGAGTTTGTAGAGTCCAGGTTTGAGTATGGCAGTTTTGCGAGTATAGTAATGTAGATTGTAGGTCCCCAACTTAACCCGAGGCATACACCATATTTGTAATGCCCCAAAAAATCACTGTTGATATAATAAAAATATTCATAATAATACACCATCGTGAAATATCTGATACCATAATTTTACATTCCTATTTTTTTTCTTTCATTTTAATCATAACACATATATATATGATAATATAAATATTACATCTACCCATTTACTGCCCACGGAAGCAAAAATAGACCTATCCATAATTGTACATACTAGAGTACTATCTCTCAACCATTACTATATCATCTCCTCAGACAGGATTATAATCCAAAACTCTAATCATTTATATACATAGATCAAGACTAACACTTACTCTATCTGTAATATCTACATCTCGTCCCTAAGCTCCTAGGCCTGATTACCAGGTGATCCTGAAATGTTGAAATATTAACGGGGTGAGACACATCTTAGTAAGACAGAATAAATTAGTGTCAGTGTGTGGTAATGAGTTTATATATATACACATGTATGATTCATCTCTTAATTAACTTAAATGAAATAGCAATTTAAACTATACTCATACCTATACAATTTCATAGCACATATTCTTTTTCAGTTCATAACTCGGCTCAAAAGCCTTATTCATATAAATTTCAAGTTACATGATCTGTATACATATAAATCATTTGCTGAGATTGAGGCGTTTCATACCGCCGTCTCCTAATCTAGCCACTCATACTCATTTCACAAATCGGCTTAACAACCCTATACATATAAAACCACAAGTTACATGATATATACACATATAATTCATTCGCTGAGATTGAGGCATTTCTTATCGCCGTCTCCCAATCTAGCCATTCATAATTAGTTCACAATTTGCCTCATAAGCCCTATGCATAAATCCACAAGTTGCATAATCTACACACATATTAACATTCACTACATGATGGAGGCGTTTCGTGTCGCCGTTCCTTAATCCAGCCATTCATAATCAATTCACAATTTGGTTTATAAGCCCTATGTATAAATCCAAGAGTTGCATAATCTACACACATATTAACATTTACTACATGATTAAGGCATTTCGTGCGTTGTCCCTCAACCAGCTATTCATACATTCATTTATCATGATTGAGGCATTTCGTACGGCCGTCCCTCAATCAACTAATCATACATTCAATTATCATGATTGAGGCGTTTCATACTATCGTCCCTCAATCAGCTAATCATACATTACACTCGTTGAGTTTAAGGCTTTTCATACCGTCATCCCTCAAACCAGCCATTCATACTCATACCTAAACAAACAACAATATGTTTTGGTGAGTGTTTTCATCATCTAGTTTTATTCGCAAGTTTCGGTTATCCTAAGCGTAATTTTTGTATTATCGTTATTATTAAATATATGTTTCATGGTTTAAGATTATATGTTTCATATTTTATAATCTGTCTGATTTATGTTTTACAATTTGCGTATAAGGTGAGGGTTTCTAAATGTATTCATAAATGGTAGTGGTACAGTGTCCAAGCATTCACATGAATACAACATACAATCATGCTCTAACTCTATATAAACTATTGTCAATCTATAGTTTTGCATAGAATAATATCATGTTGTAACTCTGTCTTACAACTACTCTGTGTTAAACACTATCAAATCATTATTCTATATCCAACCCTATCATATCATTATGATGTATTAAACACTGTCAAAACATTATTCTATATTAAACATTATCATTTTATATCTCTGTATAAAAACATGGTCATATCATTATTCTGCATTAAATACTGTCATATCATATCAAGCTACCATATCTACCATACTCCCTACGTTCCCTGAGTTCGATATAATACGTACTTGCCTTGTACCATCATAAAATGTCCTAGCAGGCTTACTTATATAGTAACATAGTTATTTCTCATGCCACACAAAATAGATGATTATTCATATTACAACTTACGCACCATCATATCGTTATTATTCTGTATCAATCTCATGCCACACAATTTGAGTATTACTTCATAATATAAAAATTTGCCTGGGATAACTTTATTTTTCTATTGAAAATAATGGTATAATAAACTCTAGGGTTTTACTCAATTTCAAAATACCTGTTTCCCAAAAATATACCTATAACAATATTAATCCAAAATTTCCATAAGCCTAACCATTCAAAAATTCGCGTATAACATTTCTATACTTAAAATCTCACTTTTAAATGGTTTAATCTCATAAAATAAGATGACCTAATTTTATTCCCCTTATCTGTTTACTGAAGAAATGCTTGTAGGGATCCTAAAACAGTGCCTGCGGCGTTCGCACAAAATCCTGTATCCAAATACCCTAACTTAATCAGCTCAACACTGGAATAATAACCATTTAACATTTCCTAGGGCCACGCATTCCTAATAATTTATTAAACTTTAAAAATATCTTCCTTACTCTAGTTTTGGAGTAGTGTCTAGGATCCCCAAACAGCTAATTTTCTCGGATTAAACTGTAGAGAAACGTCGCCAGGATCTCGAAATGACCTCTTCCTCCTTAAATTCGGGCTTATACCAGATAAGAAATCAAAGAGAGAGAAAGAGAGGGTCGCAACCCTAGGAGAGAGAGAGAGAGAGAGAGAGAGAGAGAGAGAGAGAGAGGAAGAAATTAAATTTTCTTCCAAAGAAATATGTTTGAACCTATTTATAGGTGGCTGTCCCCGGAGAAAGCCGACGGTTTGGCCTACACTAAACCAAATTTCCTCTTTTCTTTATTATTTTTATTATTACTATTTTTCAGGTCTCTACAATATTCCCCTAAGCTTAGGAGGACTATGGTGATATTAGAGGATCAAGATAGTGCAAACCTAGGATGAGAAATTAATATTCATAAAATATTAGTTTTTCATATTCTCGCATATAATTCTTATTTCATTTAGAATTTGAAAACATGAGGAAAATATTAAGAAATATACATTTTCATATTTGATTATCATGAAAAGTGAGAAAGACATTAAAAAGTTCACCAAATTAATAGAAAACAATTTAATTTTACACATCATTAAATATTTACAGAATAAAGAATAAAGATTGGAACTTACATAAGAATTATAAATTCATATGACACATTAAAATTCACAATGCAAATCTTGGAACTTACATAAGAATTACAAAATAAAGATTTTGATGAGAGCATAAATACACATCAATGTTTACTTCATACAGAATCCATTATAGTATTTAAGAAAATAAGAAGGAGCATACAGAACCACATCCCATCAGTAAGCAAAAGTTGTTGAAGTTCAAACATATGCAGTATATGAGCAGAATATTTAACAGAACCTAGATTGATAGAGTGTATATTTGATTAAAGTGTTGTAAATACAATTCTTATAATAATAATAATAATAATAATAATAATAATAATAATAATAATAATAATAATAATAATAATAATAATAATAATAATAATAATAATAATAATAATAATAATAATAATAATAATAATAATAATAATAATGAGTAGTAAGTTATGCTGAAGTGAGTACAATTTGTTTCTTTAGATGAATTATTATATATTCATATATGAGCTTAAGAACATGAAACAATATAGGAGATAAATATGAAGAATAAATAGCAATGAAAAATTGCATAAGGCTGACATCATCATCCGGATTGATAGAAGTTGAAGGGGTAGCTAAACCCTTTGACATGCCCAAAATTAACAGAAGAAACATAAGGTCCTGTTGCGGGGTAAAAGTGGCAGGGATGCTCCTTCAACTCCCGTTGACCTGAAAGAGGAAGAGAAGAAAGGCTTGGAGGACCTGGGGTGTACTCCGGGAGATCACTCCAATGCCTAAGTAAGAGGAATGCTTTTAGAGAGGTAGAATGCAACAGTATAATTGTGTTGAATGACTTACCTTTGCTTTTTCTCCAAATCCCTTCTTATAGGGACTTGAGTTGACCACCGTTTGGCTTGGATTTATTGCACGGGGGCATGAATCGCTCTCCCGCAATAAGTGCGTGCGTCTATTACTCGGTTATTAAGGGCTTTGGCGTGGATCTCTCCTCCTCTTTATTGACTCGGAGTTAATCACTTGTCCGAATGTCAGACCTGGAGAAAGTAAGAGATAGGCGTTGACCCACCCTCATTAGCTAGATTATTATGGGCATATCAGTTGTCCCCCCCCCCTCAGTTTCAAATTTCTGGATAGAATTTTGAATAATGATTTTGTTTGCATCTTTCCCCTTAGAGGGTTTCGTCGGGCTGCTCGTGCCGAGCTGCTTTTCCGAGCTCCTCGTGCCAAACTGTTTAGTAGAGCTCCTCGTGCCAAGCTATTTTGCCAAGCCATTTTGCTGAGCTGCTCGTGCCGAGCTGTTTGGCCAAGCCGTTCTACCGAGCTCCTCGTGCCAAGATTTTTGGCCAAGCCGTTCTGTCGAGCCACTCGTGCCAAGCTTTTTCGTCGGGCTGCTCGTATTGAGCTGTTTTGCCAAGCTCCTCGTGTCAAGCTGCTTAGCCAAGCTCCTCATGCCGAGCTGCTCGTGCCGAGCTGTTTATGCCGAGCTCCTCTTGCCGAGCTGTTTAGCCGAGTTGTTTGGCCAAGCCGTTCTGACTAGCTGCTCGTGCCAAGCTTTTTGGCCAAGCCGTTCTGCTGAGTTGCTCGTGTCAAGCTTTTTCGCTGGGCTATTCGTGCCGAGCTTTTTTGCCGAGCTCCTCGTGCCGAGCTGCTTTGCCGAGCTGCTCGTGCCAAGCTTTTTTTTTCGGGCTGTTCGTGTCGAGTTTTTTTGCCGAGCTCCTCGTGCCAAGCTAGCGCATGGAAGGAAATTGACCGAGCTGTTCGACCATTTCCTTGGAGTGAAGCTTGGACGACCTGTCATATGGAGGGAAGTTTTTCGACCTGTCCCATGGAGGGAAATTGGCCGAGTTGTCCGACCTGTCCCGTGGAGGGAAATTGGCCGAGTTGTCCGACCTGTACCATGAGAGTAGATATACTGACCTGTTCGACCTACTCTATGAAGGGGATTTGGTCGACCTGTCCCATGGAGGGAAATTTTGCCATTGAGCTTATCTGCTCAGCTGTTTTGGCCTTATCAGTCATGCTCTTTATTTGGGCCTTTGTGTCTATTGAGGCGTGCTCATCTGCTGGGTTGTTGTGGCCTCACGAGTCGTGCTTGTCAGTTTGGCCTATTCGCCTGATGAGTCATGCTCATCTGTTGGGCTGTTCTGGCCTTACGAGTCGTGCTCGTCAGTTTGGCCTATTCGCCTGATGAGTCGTGCTCATCTGTTGGGTTGTTCTGGCCTCACGAGTCGTGTTCGTCAGTTTGGCCTATCCGCCTGATGAGTCGTGCTCATCTTTTGGGTTGTTCTGGCCTCATGAGTCATGTTCGTTAGTTTGGCCTATCCGCCTGATGAGTCGTGCTATGACTATTGGGCTTGTTCTAGCCTCACGAGTCATGCTCGTCAGTTTGGCCTATTCGCCTGATGAGTCGTGCTCATCTATTGGGCTTGTTCTGGCCTCATGAGTCGTGCTCGTTAGTTTGGCATATCCGCCTGATGAGTCGTGCTATGACTATTGGGCTTGTTCTGGCCTCACGAGTCGTGCTCGTTAGTTTGGTCTATCCGCCTGCTGAGTCGTGCTCATCTGTTGGGCTGTTCTGGCCTCACGAGTCGTACTCGTCAGTTTGGCCTATTCGCCTGATGAGTCATGCTCATCTGTTGGGCTATTTTGGCCTCACGAGTCGTGCTCGTCTCTTGGTTGTTTCACCTTTCCGAGGTGTAGTCGCACGCTTCTGTCATGCAAAAGATATATAAAAGCAAGTTTCAAATGCATTCTACCTCAGGAAGTGGGTTGGAGGAAACATTCTCATTTATGGTCATCCATCTAACGTTGTGTCTGAGGCAATGTGGTCTTTCCAAGGCACCGTTTGTCCTTAGGAAGCCGCGGTTGTGCATTCGTCAAAGATTTTCTGTCCTTTTTCTCCCTCGAGACGCAATCCTTCTTGTAGATGGAAATTCTTGAGATTCCTGCCAAAGGGATTCGTGCCTTCCTCTCCTTATAAAGGCCAGGGACTCCTTCATTCTGCACTCATCTTCAGTCTGAGTGGATTCCTTCCTTCTCTTCTCTTCTTCATTCCACGGGTCCCTCTTTTGGTGTTAGGTATGCTCTCCCTCTCTACTGCATTTTTTTTTTGTTATTCTTCATGTTCTTCGTTGTTCTTGCATTAACTTTGTATGTTTGATCTTTTCTTGTAAGATGGCCTTGCTGTTTGTGTGTGGAATTTTACTATCTTGATCTGTCTTGGCATCTTTTCTTCTTTGTTTTTGCTGTTGCTTGCCTGTTTGATCCTTAGGTATAGGTATTGTTTTGTTCACGCCTTGTTTTTCCTATGGAGTCTGCCTCACAGCCTTTGAGGGTTCCTACTACAGTTCGGAGCGCTCGTTGTGACCTCACATCCTCTGATTTGTAGAATGTTCGTTATTTTTTTGCCATACCGTCGAGTATTACTGTTAGGTTGCCCTCTGCTTTCGAGTCAGCTCTTGATCCAGGCTCTGAGGAGCTCTGCCTCTATATTGATTATCTAGATTTGGGTCTTAGGCTCCCTTTTCCCCCTTTCGTCTCTAGCGTATTACGTTTTTACCGCATAACACCTTCCCAACTTGTCCCGAACTCTTATCTTTCGCTCACCTGTTTTGCCGTCCTTATGCTTCGCTTGGGCTACTAACCTACAGTTCCTCTTTTTAGAAGTTGTTTCCAAATGCGATCCCATTTTGCCGAGAAGGAGCTATATTATTTCAACTCTCTGCCCGGCTATAAACTTTTTTCACCAGGCAGTTCTTCCATCCATAACTGGAAGTCTCGTTACTTCTTCGCATCAGGAGAGTTGAATTACACGGGCTCTTTGGTCTGGTCTTCTCCTCTTGATGGTAACGTTGTCTATCCCTTTCCCATCTTCTTTTGCAGGGCTTACTAGTAGGTTATCCGCTGACTTTCTCCTTTCACCCCTTTTTCCTTTGTAGTTCGGGTGCGCCACCTTTTTCCCAGACTTTCTCCTGAAGAGCAGGCCATCCTGAAAGAACTTCGTGTCCTTGGTGAACAGGGTATTATCCCTCATGAGGAGTTGCTCCAAGAGCATGTCCTCCTGCAGTGGGGTATCAGCCCCGTTTCCTCAAGTCTTTCCTCGCCCCTGATTTCATATATATATAAGTGTGTGTGTGTGTGTGTGTGTGTATGTTCGGATATTGTCTCTATTGTTGGTGTTTTTACTCCTTTTCTCTTTTATCCTTACAGATATGGACTTCACAAGGTATGAATCTCTCATGGGAGAAGCCAGGAAGCAAAGGGTGAGTAGGAGTAGGAAGAAGAGAAGGGAGATCGAAGGAGAGTCCTCACAAAAGGATGCACCTGCCGTAGGTGATTCGGGCGCCCTTATTGATGAAGTCAATGCTGCTCCTCCTCCAACCCCGCAGGCTCATATTGAGGCGATTTTTCAAGAACTGACCCGTTCTGCCTCTACTCTCCGTCGGGTTGTACACGCTGAGGATTTTGTGCAGGCCCAGTGCACCCTTCTTGATGCTCTTTCAGCGAAGATCCGCCACACCTCATACCAGGTATCTATTCTTTTAAGTGGCTTTATTCTTCTCGTCTTATACATAGTTTTGTTGACTGTTCCGTACTTTGTATTCTTCCGCTGTTGGCGATGATGGCTCTAGCCCAGGAGGAAAAGGTTGCCGAGATGTATCGGCAGACCTTCGACGCCCGAGAGAAGTATGTTGTTGCTCAGAATGAATTGCGTGAGGCCGAGATCCGTGAGCGGGCTTTACAAGATGAGGTCGAGCGCATTCGTAGGGAGGAACTACTTGCCAGAGAAGCTGCTGTTGCTGCTACTACTTCCCGAACAGCAGTAAAGGAGTACAAAGATTCCAACCAGTTCGTCATTGATACCTCTAAAGCTTACCGAGTGGGATTCAAGAGGTGCCAGGATCAAGTCAAGACCAAACATCCTGAGCTTCCATTGGACTGTGTGAGCTCTCATGGTTATGGCAACGAGAGTCCTGAGTCCGTGGAAGATCTGGAGGAAGATGAGGAAGGGGAGGAGGAGGAAGTTGGAGAGGGGAGTAAAGCCAACTAGTCTGTAGGAACCGAACTTGTAATATGAATTTTTCAACTTTATTGACATAGTACAACTATTTTAATTGGTACTTTTATTACTACAATGTAAGAAGCACTTTTTAGGAATAGTATTTTTTCAACATATCCGAGTTCCATGTGTTTTTAATCTCTTTCCCCCCTATATCTTCCAACTTGTATGTCCCTGGCTTTATTACGTTTTTACCGCATAGCACCTTCCCAACTTGTCCCGAACTCTTATCTTTCGCTCACTTGTTTTGTCGTCCTTCTGCTCCGCTTGGGCTACCAGCCTACAGTTCCTCTTTTTAGAAGTTGTTTCCAAATGCGATCCCATTCTGCCGAGAAGGAGCTATATTATTTCAACTCTCTGCCCAGCTATAAACTTTTTTCACCAGGCAGTTCTTCCATCCATAACTGGAAGTCTCGTTACTTCTTCACATCGGGAGAGTTGAATTACACGGGCTCTTTGGTCTGGTCTTCTCCTCTTGATGGTAACGTTGTCTATCCCTTAATTACATAGTAATTAAGAGTTTAACTAGCGAAGTTGGCTGTTTTTTTTTTTTTTTTTTTATTACATAGGAACTCCAACCACCAACAAGCCCTTCGGACCCTTTGGTGCGGCACCAAACCTACGGATCAACTCCTCCCCCTAGGTGTTGCTAATCAAGTAAAGTCTATAATGCGGACACAACTTCTGTGCATCAGTTGGACGTTCGGCCAACCCGACCCCCGGGACAAATTAGAGTATCATGTATGTATATGTTGTAAATATGATTATCTTGATATGTAAGAGAATTGATTATAATGAAGCAAATTCTAAAAGCTATGGTTTTGTGTTTCTCGTAGGTATTTTTCATTTCAAGAGTACTGCTTTGAATGGTAGGAAGCTCAAGCAATGTTCTGGTGACTGTACCACTGTATATGGGAGTGGGAAATGATCACAAGAGTGGATGGAGTTGGTTGTAGTACTTAGGTAGTTAAAGCAATTCAGATTAGAAAGAGGCAAAATTGAGCAAATTATATGATAAGATATACAAATATCTGCACATTGATATAAATCAGTATGCATTCCAGGTTACTACGAGATATCCTATAAGGGGGCAAAATTTAATATGGTATTCTTCCAGCTTGTTCCTATAAAGGATGATTATGGTATTCACATTGCCTTGGACCCATAGAGCTCATGCTCTAATATTTACACGAGAATCTTATGTCGAAACCATTCCTCAAATAACTATATGGAAGTTGGTGTTGTTGATGATGGTCAAACATCGATGTATGTTGAACCATTTGTTGAAGTGTAGGAGGACCTCCAATTGGAACCTCCTTTGAAACACGTATATGGTGGAGACAAGATGACTAATATGGATTTGAACAGAAGCCCATGAACATCATTTGAGTCGCTTTCTTATAGAATGACTGAGTATGATGTATATGAGTAGTATAGAAGCGTAGATGTTCCTGCTAATTTGTACGCAATTGAAAACATTTCATTGGATGAGGGGATAAACATCATGAAAGATGATGATTTATGGGACAAGGAGACAATCGACCAAGAAATTACAAAAGGATTAAATGACTTCGGTGATTATGCAAACTATGTCGTTGGTGCGAAATCACAACCCTCCCTCGATCAAATGATTGATAATGTCCATAATAGATGGTTTGTGGACCCACCTCCAATGTACGTTGGCATTGATGTGGAGGCTGCTGATGTGACATATTAAGTTGAGCTCATATGTAGGTTACTTATTGGGATGAGTCATCTAAGTTGTGCAAGGGGATGATCTTTGACTCAATGGATTAGTTGATATATGTGGTGCGGATTTACAATGCTCGAATTCACCATAACTTCTACGTGGCGTAGTCTGTCCCATAGTTATGGGTTGTTAAGTGTAAGGAGGAATCCAAGTGTAGACGGATATTGCAAGCCATGTTGTGAAAAAAAACATAATCTATTTGAAATCACTCAATATGCTGGACCACACACATGCTTGAATCAAATCATATCACAATATCAAAACTAAATTACATTGTCCCTAATTGGTGGAAAGATAATGAATATAGTTAGGGGAGATGAGTCTACTTCAATTACTACTTTGAAATAATTTTTAGATTGTCGCTTAAGATATTCTCTATCTTACAAGAAGGTGTGGTTGGGAACATAGAAGGTCATTGCTTAAGTCTTCAACGATTGGGAGATCTTGTATCAAATCTTGTTGAGGTGGATGGAAGCGATGTGCGCATACAATCCCAGTACAGTAGTTAAGTGGAGGTGGGGTAATATTCTTGAGTATGAAAATTTGGCAATGTTTGTATCTGTATTTTGGTTATTTATAACCTCAATAAAGGATTTTCATCATTGCCCACTTATTATATGTATAGACGATACACACCTATATGGGAAGTATAAAAGCAAGCTTCTAATTTCTACGACTCCTGAACCAAATGGATAAATGTTTACCTTTGCATTCACTGTTGTGTAAGAGGAGAGATTCGATACATGAAATTGGTTTCTTTATTGCCTTCAAAATGTTATTGATAGAGATGAACTTTGCTTGATATCAGATAGACATGCAGGTATAATAGTAATGGTTCAACGAAATCTTGATTAGTAACCATTGCATGCCTACCACCGATTTGCCTTCGCCATGTTGTTAGCAACTTCAATAGTAAAGTCAAAATGTCAATCTAGAGTGGATGGCGAAGCGAACAAGGAGGGAATATCAGATAAGAAAATTTGATAAGTGGATGGAAAAGATAATTGCTGAAAGTAGGAAACTGAGAAATTAATTTTTTGAGCAGATCCCTCCTTATATGTGGACTTAATGCAACGATGATGGATGAAGGTATAGGAGCATTATCACTAACCTTGCGAAGTGTTTCAACGCCATCCTTAAAGGAGTGTGTAGTTTGCAAATAACGACTATCGTCTAGTTGACGTTTTATCACGTTGCCCATTATTTCAATATTTGGTGGAAGGTAGCTAGAAAAGCAATTGCAGCAGGGAATGCATTTACTCCACTCATCATGTATACATGGAAAGAATAAATATTAACACCACTAGACATTGGGTAATGACGTTTAACCGATCGAGAGGTACCTTCAGCATACCAACAACATAGAAAAAGACATATAAAGGAAATAATGTTCAAAATCTAAGCATCCATGAATGACAATGCTCATGTGAGAAGTGGTAATATTTATACTTTCCTTGCTCCCATTTATTTTCTGTATGTTTTGAGACACGATTGAATCCTGTTGGGTTCATTGACCCTTATTATAGCATAGTAGAACACTATGTGATGTATGCAACTGATTTCAATCCAATAAGGCACTAGGACTGTGCTATAATGGTGGATGAAGGTATGGGAATATGACCGCTAAACTTGTGGAGTGTTTCAATGCCATCCTTAAAGGAGCGCATAGTATCAAAATAACGACCATCGTTCACCTATTATTTGAATAGTCAACGGAAGGTAGTTAGCAAAGCAATTGTAGTAGGGAATGCATTTACTCCACTAATCATGTTATGCATGGAAAGAAGAAAGATTAAGGCCATTGGACACCGAGTAATGATGTTCAACCAATCGAGAGGTACTTTCAGCATAACAATGACACAACAAGGGCCACATAAAGGAAATGATGTTCAAACTCTGAGCATCCATGAACAACAATGCTCATGTAAAGCAAGCGGGAAGTTGACATTAATAACCTTGTTTCTTACTTGATGTTCCTACGTTTTATCATTTTAGTTACTTCATGATATTCATATTTTATTCTTTGCAGCATTGGTCTAGGACCAAGGGATCATTCCATGCTGACGTTGGGTGATCAGCATTGCTCTACCTGAGCATAGGTAAAGGGTTATGTAGAGGTGTTGTATTGTTGTGGTGGCACCTAGTATATAGAGTGAATATTTGATGTAGATCAACGTATTATCAAGTGGATCCACGAATTTGGGTTCTACCGCCAGTATCGTATTGGCCACATCTAGCTAGATTGACATCTTGTTACAACACTTGTCAAGTATGGAGGCCAAAGACACACACATTCCACTTCCCCAACGGTGAAGCCACCGTCACACTACAGGATGTGATGATTTTGTTTAGCCTTCCTATTGACGGAAGGCCCATCACTGGTCACATATGTGGACTAGCAGAGGGTAAGGTGGACTAGCAGGGACGATAGGCATTATGTCACATGTGCCATCGATTATTAGGAGTTACCCTACCTAGTGCTGCCATAATTGGTTCACGCATTAAGACAAGGTTTCTGCAATAGTAGTTTTTCTAGTTACATGTGGATGCCGATGATTAAACTATCATTTTTTACACTTGCACGCACATTATACGATTGATTTGTGACACTCTATTCTACGATATGTCAGGTTGTTATGCACATCTTATGTTTTTAGATTAATAACAGTATCTCAAGCATTTTTTTCCCAGACTAATCTGTTGCCTACGCTATTCGTGCCCATAGCCAACACGCAGGAGGTCAATGGTGGATGTGCAATGTGAGCGGCACGAATCAAACTTGGACCACTGGGATTACCAGCATCTTCTAATGCTCGCCCTTACCACCAACCATATGCCCATGGGCTATGCACATCTTATATGTTCCTACCACTATTGAAGGATCTAACGCAAGTCCATTCATATGGCTACCAAAATTGAAATCCAAGGCTCGAAATTTATGCTTCCAAATGTAGCGTATTAGCCTCTCAAATCTTTTTGTTTTCTCATAATTGCTAGCTAGTGATCAACTTGCACGACGCTGGATAAATAATTGCATGATAGTATAAATTAATAATTATATATTATCACGATGAGGGTATTGCATCAATATTATAATAGTTGATCCCTCTTTCATGAAGAGATGGTTCAAACATTTAAAGGTCATTGGGAGAGGTAACAAACTCAACCATTCTCTACAAAATTTCATACATTACTAGTTAATAAAATAAATGAGTCTTGTTCAATTGTTTCCCGAGTTACTATTTTTCCAATTAAAATTATACTTTGATATTTAAGTAAAAATAAATAGATCAATGAACTCGTTTTCTATATGAATTAATTAGTCAGTCAAAATGCCTAAAAAGGTCTCGAGTACCCCTATATAATAATAATAATAATAATAATAATAATAATAATAATAATAATAATAATAATAATAATAATAATAATATAGTTGCTTAAAAAAGTGATTTTGAGATTTCAAAAATTCCAAGGAGCTCCCTTGAGGTTTGTCAAAAAAATATAAATCTCTCCTTATATTTTGCAAAAAGACAAGTCTTTTAAGGGAATATTTGTATTTTTTTTTAACAAATCTCATGAAGGTATGACACATTTTTTAAACCTCAGGAAAGGTTAATGCGATTTTTGAAATCTCAAGGGAGGTTCCTATCTTCTTGTCAAACTTGAGAGAAGACCAATATTTTACTTTCTCTCTCACTTCTTTGATAATTAAATATGAAAAATTAGATTTTTAAATATTTTTAAAAATATTTTTAAATGTCTTCTACCTAAAATATTTATATTATGAGATCAAGTATCCATATGTGGCAGATGGTCAACCAAAAACATTCATTAGTTTTCCACTTATTTTTTTCGGTTCGGTTTATTTCTAAAATTGAAACCAAATTATAAGAAATTAAATACCAAAATCAAAAATAAAATAAAAAAATCAATTCTTGATTTTTTAGTAATTTTTATACACCCTATCTGTGTGCACCTATTTGACTAAAAAATTTCAGTTTTTGAGTCTTGCATATAATTATGTGATATTTTTTAGTATGAGACAAACTGAATTGAAATTCACAATATTTGATAATTACTTTCATCATTGATCTAGTGGTGTTCTGTTTTTCATCTTGTTGGAGTATTCCATCTCATATTGAGAGTATGGAATTAAAAAGAAAAGAAGAAAGAATTAAAACAGAAAGAAATGAGGGAGAAAAGAATTAGTTAGCAGAGTCTTGATTAGTTAATTTTGTTTTGTTGTATTATAAATAGATATTAAGACTGATGTAAATGTAGATCATTCATTAATTACATTCAGTATATTTCCAGTTTGCCATTTCCTTCGTTGCACCCTGGTTCTTAACATGGTATCAGAGCTTCTGCAATTTCTCTGAATTACTCTGAATCTTGGTTGAGCAGCAGCAGCAGTAGAATAGAATATCAAATTAATTACGCAAGAAACAGCAGCAGCAGTAACATGTTCTTAAATTCTTGAAATATGAGTTCTGGAAATTCTCTTGTCAATCCTTCAGATGATTCATCAAGCCCTTATTATCTGCACCCAAGTGACAATCCTGGTGCTCTGCTTGTATCAGAAATATTCAATGGAGAAAATTATGTTGCATGGAGTCGTTCAATAATCATTGCATTGACAGTCAAGAATAAGGTACAGTTCATAGATGGTTCGATTGTTTCTCCTCCTTCTGATCAATTTGTCAAACACACAGTATGGTTAAGGGCAAATAATCTGGTTCTTTCTTGGTTAATGAATTATATTTCAAAAGAAATAAGAAATAGTTTGTTATTTGTGGTTTCTGCTGTTGATCTTTGGAATGAACTCAAAGTTAGATATCTCAGAAGTGATGGACCAAGAGTTTTTCATCTTGAAAAATCTTTGAGTTGTATAAATCAGGGTACTCTCTCTGTTACTGAGTATTTCAATACCTTCAAGACTCTTTGGGATGAATACATTAACTATAGGCCATTTCCAACTTGCACATGTGGACAAATGGCAACATGTACTTGCGAACTTTTTAATTTTCTGCAAATTAGACAACAATCTGATTATGTACTTAAATTCTTGGTGGGGCTAAATGATTCTTTTGCTGCTGTAAGAAGCCAATTGCTGCTCATGGTTCCTTTACCAAGCATGTCCAAAGTTTTTTCTCTACTACTTCAAGAAGAGAGTCAGAGGCAGCTTACAAATTCTTCTACATACAATGAGACTCATGCTTTGATGGCAAAGCAATTTAATCAACAGAATTACCAGCCAAAATCTTTCAAAGGCAAACCAAAGAATTCTACTCTACACTGTACTCATTGTGGTTATAATGGTCACACAGTGGATAAATGTTTTTAGCTTCATGGTTATCCTCCTGGCTGGAATAGACAGAAGGGAAGAAGAAATGAGGTTTCTGCTCATGCTGCCATTATGACTCCAGAAGTTTACAATCAAAATAGTAATGAGCCACAAAAGTTTTGCTTCACTCCAGAGGAATTTAATAAGCTAATGGCACTTGCAAATTTAGCACAGCTAAATTCAGCACAGCTCAATTCTTCCAATCAAATTACTACCCAACCAACTGTTAATCTTGTCACCACTTCTCAATTTTCTGGTAAATTCTTTTCCTGTAATTCTGTTACTTCTAATACAAATTTCAATCTATCTTGGATTCTTGACACAGGTGCAACAGATCATATGATCTGCTCACCACTTTTATATCATTCCATACCTAAACCAATTAATGCATCTATAAATCTTCCTAATGGTACTACAGTTCCAGCTACACATATTGGTACTGTATGTCTCTCAGATTCCTTATTTTTACATAATGTCTTGTGTGTTCCTCATTTTTCTTTCAATCTACTTTCTGTTTCTAAACTTACTAAACAATCCAATCTTTTTCTTACTTTTACTGCTTCTGATTGCTTTTTGCAGGACCAGTCAATGAAGAAGATGATTGGGATTGCTCTTGAGAAAGAAGGACTTTATCATCTCATTCCAGCTTCTTCAAAAGCTGAATCCTGCAATTCTTTTCAGTTTAATTCTACACCTTTTGCTTTATCTTCTATTCACAAGCCATTAGATATATGGCATTGTAGACTAGGACATGTATCTAGTTCAAGATTACACACTCTCAAACAAATTGATTCTTCTATCACTTTTAGTTGTACAAATGTTTGTGACATATGCCCTTTAGCAAAGCAAAGAAGGCTTTCTTTTCCTGTATCACAGAGTAATTCTAATAAAAGTTTCGATTTGATTCATTGTGATATATGGGGTCCTTTTGGCACCACTTCTTACTCTGGTTTTCGATATTTTTTAACCATAGTTGATGACTTTACAAGGTGTACTTGGGTATATATGTTTAAAGCCAAATCAGAAGTGCCATCTTTAATCAAAGCTTTCTGTAAAATGATAGCAAATCAGTTTTCTTCTTCTGTCAAGGTTATACGGTCTGACAATGGTCCAGAATTTTTACTTACAAAATTTTATCATAAATATGGTATTTTACATCAGAAAAGCTGTGTAGAAACTCCACAACAAAATGGTATTGTGGAAAGAAAACATCAACATCTTCTAAACACTGCACGAGCTTTAATGTTTCAAGCCAACCTACCATTAATTTTTTGGAGTGACTGTGTCCTTACTGCAGCACATATAATTAATAGAATTCCCACTCCTTTACTTAAAAATAAATCCCCTTTTGAAAGACTTTTTAACAAAACACCTAATCTTTCTCATTTAAGAGTTTTTGGCTGCCTTTGTTTTGCATCAACTCTACAAAGTCACAGACAGAAATTTGATTCAAGAGCTCTAAAATGCATATTTCTTGGCTATCCTTCTGATATTAAAGGTTATAAACTCATGGATCTAAGCACCAATAAAATAATTGTTTCTCGAAATGTTATATTTCATGAAACAATTTTTCCTTTTCAAATGTTACCATCAAATCCTGACCATAATTCTTTTATGTTTCCTATTTCACAACCTATTTCAGACTTCTCTTCTGACAGCTCTTTTTTTCATTCATATCAGAATATAGAATCTGCATCATCACATAATAATTCCCCTTTTTCCTCTGCACCTCATACACATATGGTTCCAGATTCATCTACCTTACCATCTCCTTCTCATATGACTCCAATATCTGCTTCCCCTACTCAAGAAGTTCTTCAGCCCAGAAAATCAACCAGAATTAAACAGAAACCTTCTTATCTGCAGGACTATTATTGTGGTAATATTTCTTCGTCTCTAAGTGCATCTCAGGCATCTACTTCAAATGATTTCACTGGTAATTTTTACTCTCTTCATCCTTTTCTTTCTACTAGCAGATTATCCACATCATATAAAGCTTTTTTAACTTCTATCAATAACTCTCCAGAACCCAAAACTTATAGCCAAGCTTCTAAACTTCCTGAATGGCAAGCTGCCATGAAAAATGAACTTGATGCTTTGGAGTTAAATAAAACTTGGGAGCTTGTTACTCTTCCTAACAATAAAAGGCCTATTGGTTGTAAATGGGTATTCAAAGTAAAATATAAAGCTGATGGATCTATAGAAAGATATAAAGCTAGATTGGTTGCCAAAGGATATACTCAGCAAGAAGGTCTAGATTTTTTTGATACCTTCTCTCCTGTGGCCAAAATTACTTCCATTCGATTATTCCTTGCTGTAGCTGCAGCCAAACAATGGCATCTCCATCAATTAGATGTCAATAATGCATTTTTACATGGTGATTTACATGAAGAGGTATACATGGACTTGCCTCCTGGTTTGATTGTTCATGGAGAACAGAAAGTTTGTCGTCTTTTAAAGAGTCTTTATGGCTTAAAGCAGGCTTCGAGGCAATGGTTTGCCAAGCTATCTGATGCTCTCATTTCTTATGGTTTTGTTCAAGGAAATTCTGATTGTTCTCTGTTTATTAAGAAATCTACCACTTCCTTTATAGCATTATTAGTTTATGTGGATGATGTCCTCTTGGCAAGTAATAGTATTCAAGAAATTGAAAGGTTGAAGTCTTTTTTAGATGCAAAATTTACCATTAAAGACTTAGGCCAGCTGAAATATTTTCTTGGCTTAGAGGTTGCAAGGTCTAAAGCTGGTATATCTTTATGCCAACGAAAGTACATACTTGATTTACTTGTTGACACTGGTTTATCTGGTTCAAAACCTGCTGCCTTCCCTATGGAGTCTACTCTAAAGTTATCTGCAAATGATATCAATTTATATGAAGATCCATCAGGCTATCGAAGACTTATTGGTCGCTTACTCTACTTAACCCTTACCAGGCCTAACTTAGCTTTCTCTGTGCAAGTGCTCAGTCAGTTTTTAGCTAAACCTGCTGTCAGCCACTATCAAGCAGCCATTCGGGTATTGAGGTATCTTAAGGCTACTCCGGGGCAAGGTCTTTTCTTTCGATCTTCTTCAGATTTTCAATTAAAAGGTTTTTCGGATAGTGATTGGGCAGGCTGTGTAGATTCTCGAAGGAGTGTTACTGGTTATGCAATTTTTCTTGGCAACTCACTGGTTTCATGGAAATCAAAGAAACAAGTTACTATTAGTCGTTCGTCTGCAGAGGCAGAGTACCGAGCTCTTGCTACTACAACATGTGAAGTCCAATGGCTTTTGTATGCCTTACAAGATCTGGATATCAATCATTCTCAGTCCGTTTTATTATATACTGACAGTAAATCAGCAATGTCTATAGCTACAAATCCTATTCAACATGAGAGAACGAAGCATATCCAGATTGACTGCCATCTCATTAGAGAAAAATTGCAGCAACATGTCATTAAACTTTTTCATATTCCATCACGGTTACAGCTAGCAGACATATTTACAAAGCCTCTCGGATCTCTATCTTTTCATCATAATCTTCGCAAGATGAACATTCTTAACATCCATGTCCATCTTGAGGGGGGGGTGTTGGAGTATTCCATCTCATATTGAGAGTATGGAATTAAAAAGAAAAGAAGAAAGAATTAAAACAGAAAGAAATAAGGAAGAAAAGAATTAGTTAGCAGAGTCTTGATTAGTTAATTTTGTTTTGTTGTATTATAAATAGATATTAAGACTGATGTAAATGTAGATCATTCATTAATTACATTCAGTATATTTCCAGTTTGCCATTTCCTTCGTTGCACCCTGGTTCTTAACACATCTCGTAGGCTAGCTGCTTGCTGCGACATTGAGCATTCTTCCTTCGTGGTATTAAGAAAAGCAAAGCATCAAGAGAGTGTGCAAGCCATTCCCATATTTGTAAATTTCTGATTCAATCGAGTCCTACTCTTTCTAACACGCCCGAGGCTCTCTCGTTGCCTTGAGGCATGCTTTTACTCAACTTACTATTACAAATGCCCTAAATAAACGACCAAGAGATTTAATAGCATCATCGTCTTCCCTGAGAAAGATCTCAGGAGCCGAGCCTCCTTAATCCTCTCATTTTCTTTCACTCGAGGCTATAAAGAAAAAACTCAACAATGTCAGCGTGTTGGTTTTGGCGTACATATTTTTTTGGTGAGGCGGAAGAGATAAGAATGACGTCGTTCATGCATCCGCTTGCCAGCCGGACCACAAAACTCTCCGATCTCCGACTTTTGACAGCGTGAACGTCGGTGCACGCCCCCCACCTGTTCATACGCCTTTTTATTTATTTGCAGCGGTGCACATTATTATAATTATAATTGGTAGATATTTGCAGTTGACTTTTGATTTATTTTTTTCCTTTGACTATATGAACGTGGATTTGTTGATATTTGGCGGATATTTCACATGACAAAGGACACGTGATAAAACAGTGCGGGTATCACGTAGATTGGAAGATGTCTTCTACACGTACCAATTTTTAGTCCCGCTATTTGTGAATTTTTTTATAAAAATATTATTATTTAAAAAAAAAAAAATCACACATGAATTTTTAGTCCTTCCATTTTTGAAAATTTTTTACAGAAATATTATTTCTTATTTTTTTTTTTTTAAAAGCACACTTGTACGACAAATTTTTACCTATTTATGGAAATGTATTAAATTATAGAAAATTGATATACTTATCGGCTTTGTAAGTTAGTTTTCAAATTTTCAAATGTTCACCGACTATTGCACCGCGTTAGTCTACGCATTAGAACCTTATCCTTTCGACTGCTAGAGCGTAAATCGAATTATGTAAAGTTGGTAACCTTCGTATAAATTGACTTTTGATGTGTAGGTAAACTCTCCATAAGCTGACTAATAGAAAATTAATTTCTATTCATTGCATAATCACTCCCTTTTCTTCTTCCTCCTCTGCAAAAATGGAGTTCCCCCCTCCTCCCACTATAGTCAACCCTTCCTCCCTTCTCGTCCTCCTTCTCCAAAGGTCACTCAACTGTTGAGATTGCAGGTGTGAAGTCGTCGACAGCCGCACCAGTCCAGTCATGTTCTTTGACATTAGAGACCAGCGGCTACCAACCTCTACAAACTATGCTGAAATTGCAGCCACCGCCTTTGAATTTTACCCTCCCTATGTATATATATATGATGGTGGAGTTGTGTAGTGTGTTGTGTTGTGTTGTGCGCAGAGTGTGTGTGTGTAGAGCAGAGAGTTGTGGTGTGTGTGTGTGAGAGAGAGAGAGAAAGAGAGAGAGAGAGTTGAGTTGAAGGCAGTAGCCTCCTCCTCCTTGTATTGTTCTCCCCGTTATAGTAAAGTGGTGTGTGTTCCATGGACATAGGTCAATTCGATCGAACCACGTAAATCTGGTGTTCTATTCTTGTTTGTTTATTTTCGTTGTGTGTGATTGTTACTTCTAGATTCATCCCAACAATTGGTATCAAAGTAAGGTTGGAGCAAAATCGTCAAATCGGAGAAAAATTCCCAAATTGGAGCCTCTGTCCAGTAACCCAAAACTCAGTTTTGAGGCCACCATCATGTTCCTCTCATTGAGACAAAGCCAACGGTGGCAACTGGAGCTCGAAACAAACTCAGACAGCACCGCACAGGCCTGCACGCGTCGCCAAAGTTTAGACAACGTTTCCATCGCCCCCACTCGCCCTCACGCGCCAAAAGGTCATCGGCAGATCATTCCATGTGTGGCCACACGCTAGGAAATGCTATACGAAGAAACGGAAGGAAGAAGACAATGTGACATCAACTCCACGTCAGTGCAAAGTCAACCAAGCCTCGCGCCTCGTCAATTCACCGCGTCAGCACCCAGTCAGCCCCACATTAGCGTTGAGTCAACGCCCTATCAGCGGCTGAGCCAACCGACACATGACCTTGGGTCCACACCACGTCAATAGCTAAGACCCACAGTGGGCCCCATAATAACATACCGATAGGTGGGCCCAACAGTGCCACGTCAGTAGTGGGCCCTGTGCTTCCACATCAACAAAAGGCGTTTTTAACGGTGTCACTAACGCCGCCAGGAATATTTCGTCAGACAAAGGAATATTCTGTTATAGTTTACCAGATTTGGCTAGTTTTTATCAAATCTTTGATTGGGCTTTTCAGAGTCATTTTGGGTCCATTTTTTCAAACAACTTGAACCATTTCTAAGGTTTTTGGTCGTTCCGGATCCAACCGTGTTGTCCATTTGAGCTAATTCCATCTTTAGTTTAGAGAATTGAGATGTCAAACGAAAATAGCTCACGAATCGAGATGTTTGACGGCATGAACTTTGGTTTCTAGAAAATGCAGATTGAAGACTACTTGTTTGGTAAGGAGTTGCACTTACCATTGAAGGAGAATTTAGAATCCATGAAGGAGAGCGAGTGGGAGTTGCTTGATCGAAAAGCTCTCGGAGCTATCAGAATGACATTGGCAAAGTCTGTTGCCTTCAACATCAAGCACTTGAACACCACCACCAAGTCCCTTATGGATGCGCTATCCAATATGTATGAGCAGCCATCGGCTGCGAATAAGGTACACTTGATGTAAATATTGTTTACCACGAGTATGTATGCAGATGAAAGTTTTAGTAGACACTTGATTAACTTCAACAAGCTGTCGGATCAACTCGCTTCAGTTGGAATTACATTTGACAGTGAGATCCATGCCCTACTGATTCTTAGTTAGCTGCCTGAGAGTTGGAAAGGTATTGTTACTGCAATTAGTAGCTCTAGGAAAGCAGTTGAACAATGCCTCTACTTCAAGTTCAGCCTTGAATGTGGAAAGCCGAGGAAAAGGAAGTAGGCATGGACGATCAAACAATCGCGAAAGATCTAGGACCATGCGGTCTAGATCTAGAAATCCCAAAGGTTCCTAGGGCACAAAGAACATTGAGTGCTGGAATTGTGGAAAGGTCGTGCATTTCAAAAACTAGTGCAAAAGTTCGAGAAATGAATATGAGGCGAAAACAGAAGCAAATATCACCTCTTCGTTAGGAGAAAAAGATGCATTGATATGCTCTCTGGAGAGCAAGCGGGAGTCTTGGGTCTTAGACTCCGGAGCCTCATTTCATGCCACTTGTAGTAGAGATTGCCTAAAGAAGTACACACTAGGTAATTTTGGTAAGGTGTACCTTGGCAACGATCAACCTTGCGACATAGCTGGCAAGGGAGTTGTGAAGATCAAGATAAATGGGTCAGTATGAAAGCTGAAGGATGTCAGATATATTCCAGACCTGAGAAAGAACTTGATCTCAGTTGGTTAGCTGGCAAATGAGGGATACACGACGACATTCATTGGTGATGAATGGAAGGTTTAAAAAGGGTGTACTAACAATTGCGCGAGGTAATAAAAACGAAACACTTTATCTAACCTCCAACGGCTCCATGTCTATTTCAATTGCTATGGGAAATGACGACAGCAACATTTGGCACCAACGACTAGGTCACATGAGCAAGAAAGGACTCAGGGTGATGCACTTAAAGGGAAAATTAAGTGGTCTACAGTCGGTCGAGATTAACATGTGCAAGGATTGCATATTCAAGAAATAGAAGAGAGTCAGCTTCCAGACAAACACCTGTGCGCCAAAGAAGGAGAGACTAGAATTAGTCCACTCAGATGTATGAGGACCGACACCCGTCTCATCCATAGACAGAAGGAATTACTTCGTCATATTCATTGACGATCATTCTCAGAAGGTATGAGTTTACTTTTTGAAGTATAATTCAGAAGTATTTGATGCTTTCAGGGCATGGAAAGCTATGGTGGAAAACGAAACTGGTTTGAGAATCAAGAAGCTGAGAACAGACAATGGTGGTGAGTATCAAGACACTGGGTTCAAGAAATTTTGCTATGAGCACAGTATATGGATGGAAAGAACTATACCAGGTACGCCTCAACACAATTACGTAGTAGAGCAGATGAACCGAACCTTGATTGAAAGAGCCAGAAGCATGCATATATAGTCAGGCTTACCATTGCAGTTTTGGGCAGAAGTAGTCGGCACAATAGCGTACTTGATTAACAGGGGTCCATTAGTACCTTTGTACCACCGTATACTAGAAGAGGTATGGAGTGGAAAAGAGGTGAACCTTTCACATTTGAAAGTTTTTGGTTGTGTTGCATATGTACATATCAGTGATCATGTTAGAAACAAGCTTGATCCTAAGTCCCGGAAATGCACCTTTGTCGATTACGATAAAGAAGAATATGGGTATCGCATTTGGGATGATGAAAATAAGAAGTTGATCAAACGCAGAGACGTGATTATAAAAAAAAAGGTGATATACAAAAACAAGCACACAGCAGAATCCATTGAACTAGTTTAGAGAGAGTCAACCTATGTAGATATGGATGATGTCCCAGAAGGTGTCGGGACGTAATAGTAGAATGCAAAGAATCCTTAGGTGGAGGAACAAGTGGAGCAAATCACTACACCACCACCTCCTACTCCAGCTCCGGAGCTTAGGAGATCTACTTAGCCCCATATACCAAACAAAAGGTATATAGATTACTTACTTCTTACAGATTGAGGAGAGCCTGAAAGCTATGATGAAGCATGTCAGGTGGCAGATATAAGCAAATGAGAGCTTGTGATGAAAGACGAGATGAAGTCCTTAACCACCAACAAAATGTGGGAACTAGCTGGGTTGCGCAAAGGTAAGAAGGCCCTTCACAACAAGTGGGTGTATAGGATCAAAGAAGAGCATGCTGGCTTTAGAAGGTACAAGCCTCGATTGGTAGTCAAAGGCTTCGAACAAAAGGAAGGGATTGACTATACCAGCATCTTTGCACCAATTGTGAAGTTGACAACCATCATATTAGTTTGCAGGAATCTAGTAGACAGGAAGGTAGTGACTACAGAGAAACTGAAGTTGTGTTCAGTTTCAGTTGGTCTTCGTGCTTGAAGACATATATGAGTGCATCATTTGCCTATACACTAGTTGAAATTTTGTCTCCGCCTCCAAGTGAGATATTGTTAAGATTGCAGGTGTGGAGTCGTCGACAGCCGCACTAGCCCAACCGTGTTCTTTGACATTGGAGACCGGCGGCCACCAACCTCTGCAGACTATGCTGAAATTGCAGCCACCGCCTTTGAATTTTACCCTCCTTGTGTATATATATATGATGGTGGAGTTGTGTAGAGTTGTTTAGTGTGTTGTGTTGTGCGCAGAGTGTGTGTGTGTAGAGCAGAGAGTGTAGTGTGTGTGTGAGAGAGAGTTGAGTTGAAGGCAATAGCCTCCTCCTCCTTGTATTGTTCTCCCCGTTATAGTAAAGTGGTGTGTGTTCTGTGAACGTAGGTCGATTCAACCGAACCACGTAAATCCGGTGTTCCATTCTTGTTTGTTTATTTTCGCCGTGTGTGATTGTTGCTTCTAGATCCACCCCAACATCAACATTACGGAAGTAGGCATATCAGTGAATGTTTTTTTCACTGAGAAAAGGAAGATTCTATTAGTATAAATTCAAAATAAATGTTCAAATGAGATATCCCAAAATTAATTACTTAAATATATTTTAGTTCAAATTGTTGGTCGAAAAGAAATTGAAGTTATTTTTTAATTTATGGAAAATTAATGGTTACATGAGAAATTGTTAATTTTTGTGAAATTGAAATAATTTCTAAGTTGCAATTAATTTTTTTTTTTTTTTGTGAAAAATAATAATTACATTAGTTTAGTTAAAAATTTGAATACCTTCATTTGATTCCAAAGTACTTACTTAAATAGTTTAGTTCAAATTTTTGGTAGAAAAGAAATTGAAGTTATATATATTTTTTAATTTGTGAAAAATTAATCGTTACATGAAAGATTATTAAGTTTTGTAAAATTGAAATAATTTCTAAGTTGCAATTAATTTTTGTTTTTTTGAAAAAATAATAATTACATTAGTTTAGTTAAAAATTTGAATATCTTCATTTGATTTCAAAGTACTT
Organism: Malania oleifera; assembly: GCF_029873635.1. Classification (NCBI taxonomy): domain Eukaryota; kingdom Viridiplantae; phylum Streptophyta; class Magnoliopsida; order Santalales; family Ximeniaceae; genus Malania; species Malania oleifera. The sequence continues at coordinate 61,714,251 of NC_080420.1, forward strand.
AAATAGTTTAGTTCAAATTTTTGGCAGAAAAGAAATTGAAGTTATATATTTTTTTTTATTTTGTGAAAAAACAATCATTACATGAAAGATTATTAATTTTTTGTGAAATTGAAATAATCTCTAAGTTGTTACTTTTTGTTTTCTTTTTCAAAAAATAATTACATTAGTTTAGTTAAAATTTTGAATACCTTAATTTAATTTCAAATCATTTATTTACTTAAATATATTTTAGTTCAAATTGTTGACATAAAAGAAATTAAAGTTATTTTTTTTAATTTATGAAAAAATTAGTCATTACCTAAGAAACTATTAACTTTTGTGAAACTAAAATAATCTCTAAATTGCAGTTTTTTTTTTTTTTGTGAAAAAATAATATGTCGTGAATTATGTCTCACATTCTAAGGGAAAGCATGAAGGAAATCAGAGTGCAGCAAGGGCAGTATCTCCATTCTATTTAAAACCGCTGATGGCTTTTTGAAACCATCGACGGTTTGACTCAAAATAGCTTGCGCAAATTTTGAATTTTGAATAGTTTGGACATTATTTTGATTGGATTTCGGGGGAAAACTTCTAAGAAGACTTATATGTACATAGAATACGTTGTATATGGTGTGCTTTTGTGCCTTTTGTTTGCAAAGGGTGCCAAAGTATGGTTGAGAGTATTCATGAGAGGATTCATGTATTGTTCATGTAATTTGGATAAGGAGATAGTGAATTATATATATATATATATCATTAGGTGTCCTGGGCTTACGCACTAGACTAATCCCCCGCCTATGCCAGTCGTGCCCACAACCAACACGTAGGAGGTAAATTCATATGTGCGGTGCAAGCGGCAGGTTTCGAACCCTAGATCCACCGTTGTAAAGGAGATAGTGAATTCTTACCGTTTGCTCGTGTGGATGTAGGCATTGTTGAACCACGTAATTCCTGGTGTCATTGTTCTTTATTGTAAAAAGAACTATGAATTAGGGATTACACAGTGGAATATAAACGCAGCAAATAGTGAAGAACCAAAATATAATTCACACACACACAATATATCTGAAAGCAATAAGAATCCACAAAAATTTTTACGTGATTCGGTAAAGCCTACATCCATAGGAGCAATCGGCAAAGGTTTCACTATGAAATTATCAAAAGTACACGATGCAATGGTATTACAATGATCTTCCTTTTTTCAATATACTCAGATAAATGTATATATAAAGTTCCCTTCTGAGGTTTCCCCCCAAAACCTAACCAACTTAACGTTTAAATTCAAATTTTGAATTCAGCCTCGCAACCCAGAACAAAACCGTCGACGATTTTCTTAATACCATTGATGGAATAAAATACCCCATCGACGATTTTCCTATAACCATTGACGGAATAAAATACCAAGAGCAGATTTCTAAGATTTCTGAAATCTCAGTGAAACCCTTTGATGGATTTTACCAGAATGCTGATGATAACTATGTCCTTCTCATTGTGTATGTTAACCATTCCAAGAAATGAGCCACCAAATACAATAATCTCCACTATGGTGAATTTCTGCCCCTTAAGAGAACTTGAAAAACATAGCCCGATGCTCCACCTTGACCTTAGAATGTTAAGTTGGGTCTCCCTTCTAGCACTTAGAGACATAAAGCAAGTTCAAGCAATGCTTGAACTTTTTAGTAGTAACCGGCTTTGTCAAAATGTCCACTACATTTTTAGATGTGTGAACCTTCTCCAATACAAGTTCACCTGAAGTAATCAATTCTCAGACCCTGTGGAACCTCACATCAATATGCTTGGTTCTAGCATGGTTCACTTGATTCTTTGCCAAGTAAATGACACTCTAATTGTCATAATGCAGCACAACTCCACCTTACTGTATACCTAACTCTTTGACCAAACTGGTAAGCCATAAGGCTTCCTTTGCAACTTCGGCAGCTGCCATATATTCAGATTCAGTTGTGTACAATGCCACCAGAGATTGTACCATGGATCTCCAACATATAGGTCCTTCTACAAGGGTAACGACATAACTCGTTGTAGACTTTTTGCCATCCATATCTCCTGTATAATCAGCATCTACGAACCCTACAACTAATGGACTATCATGTTGCTTATCGAACATGATGTCATACCCGATGTACCCCGTAAGTATCTGAAAATCCATTTGACGCCTTCCCAATGTTTTCCACCCAGATTAGAAAGAAACTTACTCACCGCACTCACTACATGTGCTAAGTCTGGTCTTGTACACACTATGACATACATTAAACTCCCCACAGTGCTACCATAGGGGACATTCGATATGTCACAGATATCATCATTCGTACTTGGGCAATCTGCAGTAGATAATTTAAAATGACTAGCTAGAGGTATACATACCGATTTTTCATCAACCATGCTAAACTTCTCCAACGAATTCTCCACATAACCGCCCTAAGATAATGATAACCTCCCTACAGTTCTGTCCTAGCGAATCTTTATCCTAAGTATCTTCTTGGCTGGACCAAGATCTTTCATGTCAAACTCTTTATGCAATAGTTCCTTTAAATGATTTATCTTAATTAAATCTTTAGTAGCTATTAACATGTTATTGACATACAATAACAAGAAAATAAGAGAACCATCATCAACTCTGTTAACATACACACAGCAATCATACTTACATCTTTTGTAACAAATCTTGATCATATAGGAATCAAATCTTTTGTACCATTGCCTTGGAGACTATTTCAACCTATAAAGATATTTCTTTAACTTACAAACTAAATTTTCTTTCCTTGGTTCACTGAATCCCTCTGGCTGTACCATATAAATATGTTCCTCCAAGTTACCATGAAGAAATGTTGTCTTCACATCCATTTGTTCTACATGCAAATCATAATGAGCTACCAACCCTAACACTATCCCGATAAAAGTGTGTCGGGTCACAGGTGAAAAAATTTCATCAAAATCTATTCCCTTTTCTTGTGAGTACCCTTTTGCCACTAACCGTGCCTTGAATTTTTCTCCTTCCTTTTCTAAAATTGCTTCCTTCTTCTTATATACCCATTTGCAACCTATCACCCTTTTCCCATCTAGAAGCTCCACTAACTCCTAAGTTTGATTCTTATGCAACAATTCCATTTCCTCAATCATTGAACCCATCCACCTACTTTTCTCCTAACCGTGTACTACCTCTTGAAATGTAGTTGGATCATTGCAACTGGTAAGAAAAGCATAAGACACTAACTCATCAAATCCATACCTTGGTGGTGGTCTGATAGTACATCTGGATCTCCTTATAGGAACATTGTCGACTTTCTAGTTTCCAAATCAAGAACTCCCTGCAACCAAAGGACCAAGATCATTGTCGTTGCCCTGAGCTTCCAACTCCACCTGCAGAATATGTTCGTCTTTGCCCTAGTTTTTTTGCTCATGTTTCTGTTCATCACAATCTTAAGTATGCTTCACCATAGTCTTCTCATCGAAAACTATATCTCTACTAATCACCACCTTATTTGTCACTAAATCCCACAGTTTGAACCCTTTCACACCCTTTTGATATCCCAAAAAGATGCAGCATCTAGACTTTGCATCAAACTTCAATCTCTCCTTACTAGACACGTGAACATAGGCTGAACAACTAAACACCTTCTATCCTGAGTAGTCTACTGTGTTTCCCATCCATACCTCTTCTACCACTTTCCCCTTTAGTAATGCCCTTGGTGATCGATTTATCAAGAAACAAGTCATACTAGCTATCTCAGCCAAGAAGTTCTTTGGTAGCCCTGCATTAAGCCTGAGACACTAAGCTCTTTCAGTTAGAGTTTGGTTCATCCTTTCAGTCACACAATTTTGCTGAGGTGTTCGGCGAATAGTAAAATGTCTCTTAATGCCCTTTCGCTAAAAAAACTCCATGAACCTAGATCAGCGTATTCAGTCACATTGTTTGACCTTAGACATTTGATTCTCCTCCCCGTCTAGTTTTTCACTTCAGTTTTCCACAACTTAAACCAGACAAACGTATCAGACTTGTGCCAAATGAAGTATACCCATACTTTTCATGAGTAATTGTCAACAAAACTCACATAATAAACATGTCCACCTCTTGATGCGATTCTAATCGGGCCCCAAATATCATAATGTACATAATCAAGAATACATTTTGTACCTTTCAGCTTACATGTTTTCATACCTTTCAAGAGTTTCCTCTTATGTAGTTATTTCATACCATGTTCCCCTATATGCCGAAGACGTATATGCCATAGGATGGTTTCATTGGATTTTGTATCTGCAACTGCAGCTCCACCTACAACAGTAGTTCCTTGCAATGCATAAGTATTCCCATATAGATTTTGCCCTTTCATCACCGCCAGATTACTTTTCCATACTTTTATAACCCCACCTTCGGAATTGTAATTGAATCCATTACAATCCAAGGTGCCAAGTGAAATTAAAATCTTCCGTAATTCCAGTATGTGTCTTACATTACTCAAGGTTCTTATAACACCATCAAACATTTTAATTTTAACATTTCCAATGCCAATAATCTTACAAGAAACATCATTGCCCATAAGAACTGAACTTGAATTTACCAACTTATAAGTGCTGATCCACTCCTTGTTTGGAGTCATATGGTAAGAACATGCCAAGTCTAGAATCCATGAGTCTGTAAGGTGATCCGAACCCGAAGAAACTGAAAGTACATCATCATCACTGCCAATTGAATTTTCTTCTTGAACCCCATTCGCTGATTTTGAAGTCCCTTCGTGCTTTTCAACATTTCCTTTCGTCCAATTTGGACACTCCAATTTAACGTGCCCCTTTTTACTACACTTATTACACCGGATATCCTTTTTCTTCTTGGATTGAGTGCGAGATTTTTGACTCGCTCCACTTTTAAATTTTCCTTTTCCCATGCTGATAGTTACTTTTCACCACAAGTCCTTCTCCATGTGAGTTCTCATTGCAGATTTTTAGTCTTTGATGAAAATTCAACAAGGCACTTATCACCTCTTCTAAATTAAGAGTCTCTTTCCCCCATGTAAGAGTGGTAACTAAATTTTCATTAAGTATGAGTTGCTAGCAAGGATTTTAGTAACATCAAAACTTTATTATCTTCTTCAAACTTAACATCAACATGCATTAAATCGCTTATAATTTGATTAAATGCATTGATGTGTTGATTTAAGTTCAAACCATCAACCATCTTAAGCCAATAAAAATGTTGCTTAAGGAATAGTTTATTAGAAAGTGATTTGGACATGTGCCGACTTTCAAGCTTTTGTCACACAGCCGCTAAAGAATTCTCCTCCATCACATGATAGAGCACATCATCGGCCAAACAAAAACGTATTGTGGAAACAACCTTTGCCTCCAATTCTCTCCAATTTGCCTTATCCATACCTTCCGATTGAACACCATATAAGGCCCTTACCATCTCTTGCTGCACAAGCAAATCCTTCACTCTCCTTTCCCACAAACCAAAATTTTTGGTTCCATCAAATTTGACAGCGTCAAACCTTGCAGAAGAAAAACCCGATGTCATGACAACAACGCTCTGATACCAATTGTTGTGAAAAAAAACTATGAATTCGGGATTGCACAGCAGAATATAAATGCAGCAAACAATGAAGAACCAAAATATAATTCACACACATGTAATATATCTGAAAGCAATAAGAATCTATATAAAGATTTACAAGGTTTGGCAAAGCCTACATTTACGGAAGCAATTGACAAAGGTTTCACTATGAAATTCTCAAAGTACTCAATACAATGGTATTATAATGATCTTTTTTTCAATACACTCAGACAAGTGTATATATAAAGTTCCCTTTGAAGGTTTCCCCCCCAAAATCCAACCAACTTAACGTTCAAATTCAAACTTTGAATTCAGCCCCGCAGCCCAAAACAAAATTGTCGACGGTTTTCTTAAAACCGTCGATGGAATAAAAATACTGAGAGCAGATTTCTGAGATTTCTGAAATTTCAGTGAAATCGTCAATGGTTTTAGAAAATCGTCGATGGATTTCCCCAAAATGCTGATAATAACTATCTCCTTTTCCTTGTGTATGTTAACCATTTCAAGAAATGAGCCACCAAATACAACATTCTTGTTATTACTTTATTTACTTGCTATGGTTATGGAATTATTCTGTATTCACCAATTAGATTGCTGCATTGTTTTGTTTGATCCTTTTACACAAATTATATATTACGATGTGCATGTTTGGGCGTTTTACACATCATAATAATTACATTAGTTTAGTTAAAATTTTGAATACCTTCATTTGATTTCAAATTACTTACTTAAATATATTTTAGTTCAAATTGTTGGCACAAAAGAAATTGAAGTTATTTTTTTAATTCATAGAAAATTAATCATACATAAGAAATTTAATAATTTTTGTGAACTTAAAATAATATCTAAATTGCAGTTTTTTTTTTCTTTTTGTGAAAAATAATAATTACATTATATTAATTAAAATTTTGACTAACTTCATTTGATTTCAAATTACTTACTCACATACATTTTAGTTGAAATTGTTGCTAGAAAAAATTGAAGTTATTTTTTAATTTATGAAAAAATTAATCACTTCGAAAGAATATTTACTTAGTTTACTTTTTTGATATTGGTGAGTGAACAATATTTATTCTAATTTAAAATTGATCATAGTAATTAAATTTGAATTTACATAAAAGTAGATATTATTAGAGATAATACTGAATACTGCATATATTAAATATTGATATTCAATATAGTCATTAGTGATTATAATTAAGTCTAAGCAATAGTTATTTAGTGTTTGTTTTGAAAAGAGTACTAGTGAGCAGTATTTAATTAGTTAGGTTAAGTATTAGGTGATTTCGAGAATAATAATTAATATTAGGTTTGTTATTTTAAGGCTAAGTTTAGTTACATAAAATATATTTAATATTCATGAGCAGTCTTTTTGAATATTGCATATATTAAATAGTGATATTCGATATAGTCATTAGTGATTATAATTAAGTTTTGGCAATAGTTATTTAGTATTTGTCATTTGAAACAAGTATTAGTGAACAATATTTAAGTAGTTTAGGTTAAGTATTAGGTGATTTCAAGAAATAAGATTAGCTTCGTTATTTTAAGGCTAAGTTTAGTTACATAAAATATAGTTAATATTCATTAGTAGTCATTTAATTTGAATATTGCATATATTAAAAAGTGATTTTCGATATAATTATTAGTGATTATAATTACATTTTAGTGATAATGAACAATGTCTATGTTGATTAGGTTACTTTGAAGAGTATTAGCAAGAGTTTATTCAAATTCTAAAATTATAATAGAAATATAGAATAGTATTCAACAAATAAGGTTTCCAGACACAGGAATCTATTACATAAGATTTAGAGTCCACCTAGATTCGGTAGTGAAATTTGAGAATGCTATCAGAATCGTCTCCTAGAAGAATTACCGTTTTGTTTTATATCATGGAGAATTTATACATGGGACAACTAGTATTGAGTACATTACAAGGGCAATGAAAGTGATTTGAGTTAGAAGGATGATGAAGTTCCAAATTTCTCTCTCTCTCTCTCTCTCTCTCTCTCTCTCTCTCTCTCTCTCTCTCTCTCTCTCTCTCTCTCTCTTACATAATCTCCCCACTTGTGCCTTTCTTCCTAGGTTCCCTTCCCATTTATAGGCAAAGGGGAGCTACGACTCCTCTTAGAAAATTTGCTAACGCCTAGAGTGTCCTTGGGGGCAAGGATAATAACCTCCTTGCCCCTCAAAGCTAAAAAAAGTGCTTTTGGGCTTTTGGGAGCCAACAAGGCCTATTTAAATTTTGCAAGAAGCCCCACTATAACCCCATTGAGGCTCAAAGAATCCTAGAGAGGCCTTAAAAGGCCCTGAAAGGCCATAAGAAACCTAGAGAGGCCCATACGCAACCCTAAGAGTCTCTGAAAGGCTCTAAACTGCAAAAAAAAAAAAAAAATCCTCCCTAGAAGGGCTTAAACCTCTCTTAATCTTAATGATTACTGTTGGCCCAGTTGAACGTCTACAAGGGGGGTGAATAGACTTTCTTCACAGATGTGCTAACTTTCTACAACCACAAAAATCTTACCAAGAGCAAGTGTATAAAGTTGCAGGAAATCACAATAATAATAAAATAAGATATGAGAGAAGAGAAGCTGAACACAAAGATATTTACGTGGTTTGGCACCCCGCCTACGTCCATGCCTTGAGACCAACTCAAGGATTCCCAAATTCCACTATAATCCTCATTCGGGCGGAGAAGCCAATACACAGCAGCTCACAAAGAGCTTTCAACAAGGTGCTCACTTAGAGACACCCAATAATAGCTCACAAAGAGCCTTTCTTTACAAGAAGTAGAAATAAATGTAAACTTGAATACTCCCTTTGAGCTGATTACAACAATAAAATCCTTACTCAATGTCCTCTTGTCAATGGAGTAGAAGCAAGACTAAGAGCGGCAAGAAGAGGGCAAGTGACTGTATGAGCAAACCCTAGAAATAACAACACCAATGAATGATCTTCTTACAATATCAACTTCCTTAGGTAAGAAATAAATGTTATTTACTCCTATTTAAACACCAAATGGGCAAGGGGAATGCTGGAGAGTCGTTGGGCATTTATGAATATGAGACAAGGGTCAAACTAGCCATTCTGCAGCATTTAATGTTCGCTGCTGCCCAACGTTCGTTGACGAAGCCTGAACTTCGTCGACGAGCTCTTTAGTAAATTCATCGATGAAGCCCTGTGTTTGTCGACGAGTTTTTGGTTCTGAATTTGGGTACCTCTCGGTATATTTTCATCGACGAGAACCCTGTGTTCATTGATGAGTTCTTGAGTACATTCGTCGATGACACCCTGTGTTCGTCGACGAGTTGTGGCTCTGATTTCAAATGGCTCTCAGTATATTTTCGTCGACAAGAACCCTGTGTTCATCAACGAAGTTTGTGTTACACTCGTCAACGAAGCCCTGTGTTTGTCGACAAGTTCCTTCTTCTTACGATTTGTTCTTTTAAGTACAAAGAAGGTCCTTGTACGTTTGGGGGTTTCTTTTCACACTTTTTAATAAATTTACTTGTATTTTGTTGTGTGTGTGTGATACGCCCATTTCTTGCTCTTAGTTTTGAGTTTTACTCTATATACAAGATATTTACAAGACAGTCTCCCTCTCATTCTCACATTTATCCTTCAGATGACTTTGTATATTGTGTATCGTCCATGAATGCGTTGAGAGGCTTGTGCTATTTGGTCATGGTATGAGTTGTTTTGACTGTTTGTTGGTTCAGATGCCATTCTGTATAGTTAAAACATGACTTAGAGAGAAACGTTAGTAGCCTTAAGAACTGCTAATGGGTTGTTGTCATCAAAACACAATAGGAATGAAAGACCCTTAACAACTTGGTCTAACATTCTCCCCCTTTTTTATGATGGCAATCCATTAGTGTTCTCTTTGAAAGATAAATGCTCCTCCTTACTAAAAGGAATGGTTTAGGGTTTGAATAAAATTCTCCCCCTTAATGTTTTCATTTTATGAAAGAATATTTTATTTAAATTTTGGCAACATGTCATTTATAAGTAGGATATTTTCCATTTAAACCTGTATAAATCATGATAGTCCAGTATATCAATCATTCAAGTACACAGATAGAGCATTTATATTCAAAAGATGCAATGCTTGCTAATGTTTCATTACTCAATATGTGTCGTGCTTACAAACAGTGATTAAGGCTAATATTTTCAACTAGAAATGTATTCTAACTACATCCGAATACAACTGGAATACAACTGAAAAGAGACCTAAATCTATTTCTCCCCCTTTTCCATAATCAAATTTGGGGGATAGCGGATGAGGAGTGCTACTCGCGTGGGCGACCCGGTCGATCAAAGAGTGCAGCAAGAGACGCGTCGATAGAGTCAAAATGAGCGCGGTTAGTGCTTTCTTGCTGAACAAGAGACGCTTCTAAGGAATCAAAACGATGGCAGTGACGAGTTTTAGATTGTGTCATGGCATGCTGAAGCCCGTCCAGGCGCTCCAGTATGTGTCTATACACGGTGTCCTCATGCTCGCCTTCTTCAGCCTCTTCTTCGGCCTCCAGGGCAGCCTCAACCTCATTGACGGGAATATTGGCCTGCTCGTGGGCTTTGACCCATGTGTTGGTTGTTTCGTCCTTTTCGAAGTGCATGTGACAAAAAGTCGCCTCAGTGTAAATATCTTGTGGCATGGGACGAATGTAAAGCAGGCTGGCGCAAATGAGGTCGTAGTGATCAAAGAAGGTCGTGAGAAGACGACCGTACGGGACACAACCGCGTTGCCGTTTGAGGTCTTCTTCCATGTTCTGAACAATAATAGAGGGAAGATATATACCATGGCCAACCCATAGACAATACATGCAGAATATGTCTCCGAGGGTGACCAAATCCCTACCACCAGTGCGAGGGCACAAGTTATATGTTATTATGTGGTGGAGGACCCGAAATTCCATAGTGAGGTCTTTGGATTTCGGGTGAGCCATCGCAGGAATACGAGGATTACTGGTAATCAGCTTGAGGGCGGTGTGTGAGTCGAACCAGTTGAATCGTGTCAACCAAGAGGACTTGGGGATGCCACGAAGAGGATAAGAGGTGCAGCAGAGTACCGCAGAGAACGTATCATCAGAAAGCTGAATAACGGTGCCTTGAACAGGGGAGTAAGCAGCAATGCCGCAATATAAGGGAATGAAATTCTCATAGAACTCGTGAACAAGGTCTTCATAAACGAGCTCATCAAGATTGAAAAGGGCATCCCACCCAAGGGCTTTAATCTTGGTGAGAAGGGTGGGGAAATGAAGCTGGAGAAAATCAGAGGGTACGATTTTGCCATAGACGATATGCCGCTTAAGGATGTCGTTTTGGTAATGGGAAGCGGCTTCAGGGGAGACGAAGTGGGGGTCGGGGTTGGCTAGAGCAGGTGTAGGGGGACCGGAGGTAGGGCGAGATGATCCTTCACCGACTTTGGTTTCAAGATTCCGGCATTTGGGGTAGGGAGCCATGGAGGGGCAGAGAGAACTGGTAAAGCTGAGAGGAGGAGGGAGCTTAAGGGAATGGGAGAAACGAGGGTGGCCAAGAGGAAGAGCTGGTAGCGTGGTGGTGAGAGAGGTAGGTGGTGGCGCAGGTTGGGCAGAGGAAGGACACAGAGCCAAGAGAAAGGAGAGGTGCATGAAGAGGGCTAGGGTTAGTTTGTTTTAACTGGGAAGAAATAAGTAGCCTGACGGTTTTCATTGACGAAGCCCTGTGTTCATTGACTAAATTGTGGAAAATTTGGAGACGAGACCCCTGTGTTCATTGACGAATTTTACAAACCTTTTGGCGATGAATGCCCTGTGTTCATCAACAAATTATGCGGACTTCTCAGCGATGAATGCCCTGTGTTTGTCAACGAGAACTGGAGGAAGGGAAAATAAAAACTAAGTGTAAGAGAATGGTGAGTGAGTCCGGGGGTAGGAGCTGACATGAGGATCCTATAGTACATATGAAGGAGTGCACATTCCTAGGGCATGTCGAATTTTGTGGAATCTTTCTTCATTGAGAGGCTTAGTGAGAATGTCACCAAGTTGGTTTCCGGTGGGAACATAAACCAACTCAACGTCTCCTTTTTGGACATGATCTCAAATGAAGTGGTGCCTAATTTCAATATGCTTGGTTCTAGAATGGAGACACGAATTCTTTGATATGTTAATGGTACTAGTATTGTCACAATGAATTGGAGTACCTTTAACTAAGATTCGAAAATCCTTAAGTTGTTGTTTCATGTATAATGCTTGAGCACAACAGCTGCCGGCTGCAATATACTCAGCCTCGGTGGTGGAAAGAGCTACGGAGGTTTGTTTTTTGCAAAACCAAGAAACAAGAGAGTATCCAAGGAAATGACATGTTCCACTAGTGCTTTTTCTATCGGTTTTACAACCACCGTAGTCAGCATCAGAATAGCATGTGAGGTTAAAAGGAACATTTTTAGGATAGAAGAGTCCTAGGTCATGAGTGCCTGCTATGTATCTAAAGATTGTTTGACCGCATGAAAATGGGATTCTTTAGGACAAGATTGAAATCTAGCGCATAGACAAACACTGAACATTATATCAGGCCTGCTGGAAGTGAGATACAATAAGCTACCTATCATCCCACGGTAGAGTTTTTGGTCAATGTTTTTCCCTTTTTCATCACCATCAAGCTTTGTTGTGATGCTCATAGGAGTTACCTTAGATTTACCCATTTCAAGGTTGAATTTCTTTAGCATGTCCCTAACATATTTGGCCTGATTTATGAAGATTCTATGTTTCATTTGTTTGATTTGTAATCCTAGGAAAAAGGTTAGCTCACCCATCATGCTCATCTCAAATGTTTCCTGCATAGTTTGAGCAAAATCTTGACACAAGGTCTCATTTGTGGCCCCGAAGATAATATCATCCACATAAATTTGTATAACTAGCATATCATTATCTTTATGTTTTAAGAAAAGAGTGGTATCGAATTTTCCTCTTGTGAACCCATTTTCTAGAAGAAATTTGCTTAAGCGCTCATACCAAGCTCTTGGGGCTTATTTAAGTCTGTAAAGGGCTTCTGAGAGTTTATATACATGATTGGGAAGAGTGTGGCTCTCAAAACCAGGAGGTTGCTTGACAAATACTTCTTCATTTATGTATCCATTCAAAAAGACACTTTTAACATCCATTTGAAATAATTTGAAGTTTTTGTAACAAGTAAAGGCAAGAAGCATTCTAATGGCTTCTAGTCTAACTACAGGAGCATAAGTTTCATCGTAGTCAATACCCTCTTGTTGGTTATATCCTTGGGCTACTAGTCTAGCCTTATTTCTAACAATGTTTCCATCTTCATCTTTCTTATTCCTAAATACCCACTTAGTGCCAATTATTGTAGTATTTTTGGGCTTAGGGACTGAGTTCCATACTTTGTTTCTTTCAAATTGATCTAATTCTTCTTGCATGGCATTTATCCAATTTTCATCATTTTCAGCTTCTTCAAAATTTTTAGGTTCTAGGTGAGATACGAAAGCAATGTGATTACATCCACTTCTAAGGTGAGATTGGGTGCTGACTCCTTAAGAGGGACTACCTATGATGAGATCATTTGGATGATTTTTTACAAACTTCCAAGGTTTAGGTAATCCATGATCTTCCTTTTCTTCTAGTTGGTTAGACTCTTGAGGAGAAGATCCTAGATGATCGGCATTTGTATCTTCACAATTTGTGTCTTGATCATTATTTAACTTGAGTTGTTCTAATTCTCTTTCAATTCTAAAGGTAGTGACTTGGTTTTCTTCATCTATCTCAACAAGTGTTTTGGATGCGTGAGGATTTGTTTCATCAAATACAACAAGGGTTGATTCTTGAACAGTTTGAATCCTTTTGTTGAATACCCTATATGCTTTACTATTCAAGGCATATCTTATGAAAATCCCCTCATCGGACTTTGAATCAAACTTAGCTAAATGATCCCTATCGTTTAATATAAAACACTTACATCCAAAAACCGTAAAATGCGAGATGTTAGGTTTTCTACCCTTCCATATTTCATATGGGGTTTTTCCTATCTTGGATGTAATGATGACTCGGTTGCTAACATAGCATGTTGTGCTAACGGCTTCTGCCCAGAAGTATTTTGGCAAATTATGTTCGTTGAACATTGTTCTAGCCATTTCTTGGAGAGTTCGATTTTTTCTTTCAACTACTCCGTTTTGTTGTGGAGTTTTTGGTGTGGAGAAGTTGTGTATGTATCCATTTTCGTTGCAAAATCCTCAAGTTCTTTATTTCTAAACTCTCTTCCTTTATCACTTCGAATGTGTATAATTGACATTCCCTTCTCATTTTGGATTTTTCCACAAAAATGAATAAATGCATTACAGGTATCACTTTTGTTAGCAAGAAAAATTACCCATGAAAATCTAGAGAAGTCATCAACTATGACAAATGCATACAGCTTTCCACTAATTCTAGCTATGTCATTAGGTCCAAATAGATCAAGATGGATTAACTCTAAGGGTCTTGATGTAGAGATTACTTTCTTAGTTTTGAAGGAGGTCTTAACTTGTTTTCCATATTGACATGCATCACATATTTTGTCTTTCACATAATTATCTTTTGGTAGGCCATTTACTAGTTCCTTGGATGAAAGTTTATGAAGAAGATTCATGCTTGCATGACCTAGTCTCCAATACCATAGCCAACAATTTTCATTGGTGACAACTAAACACTTAATGTTACAATTTGTGATGTCATCAAACTCAATTGTGTATATGTTGGATTCACGTTTTCCTATGAGAATGGTATTTCCATTTAAGTCATTTATTAGGCATTTTGTGGATTGGAAAATAATGTTTAACCCTTTATCACATAGTTGACTAACACTTAACAAATTATGTTTGAGAGTATCAACTAGAGCAACATTCTCAATAGCCAAGGATGAATTACCTATTTTACCTTTACCGATGATTCTTCCCTTGGCGTTATCTCCAAATGTGACAAGCCCATCCTTTTTGTAGGTGAGGGAAAGGAATTTTCTTGCGTCTCCCATCATGTGCCTTGAGCATCCACTGTCTAGAAACCATTTATTCTTTACGGGGTCGTTCTTCAAGCATACCTGCACACAACATCAAGTGAATTGTTTTGGTACCCATATTTTCTTGGGTCCTACTGGGTTAGTGTTCTTAATCACCCATTTGTAGACTTTATTTGTGTGTAAGTTTAGTTTAGGTGCATGACTTTTCTTTGATGTAGAACTCCTTTTAGCATAGAGGTTTGCAAATCCTATTGATTCTAAAGATGATAGGCCATATCCTAAACCTTCTTTGAAAATTCCAAGTAATCTATCGAAATTTTCCTTACCATTTGTAAATTTAAATATAGTATTGCTTTGATCCTCCACTTTCTTTTTCAATGAAGAGTTTTCTTGAAGGTATTCAATTACTTGATTTTTTAAGCTTTCAAATTCGTTTTGAGAGGACTCTTTGTAGTTTAAGTATTCTTTAGAAAGCTTTTCTTTTTCAAGACGAGAAGATACATTTTCAGCTTTCAAGGTATCACACGAGCAAATCTATTTTTGTTTGCATTTTGAATAATTTTCTTCTAAAAGTTTAAGTTTCTTTTTAGATGCTCTTAGCTCAACGTAGAGTTTTCTACAATTTTCCTCTAATTCTTCATATGAAGGGAGATATTCGTCATTAGAACTTACCTCATTTTGTTCGTCTGCCATAAGGGAGAAATGAGCGACCTTTTCTTCGACTTCTTCCTCAGTTGAGGTTCCATCTAGTTCATCCCATTCTATTGCGTTCATTGCTTTGAACCTCTTCTTGTCTCCTTATTGATTGTTGCTTTTGTTTTTTAAGAGAGGGCAATCGGCCATGCGGTGCCTGATCTTTTTGTAATTGTAGCATCTGATGCTCGATTCTCCTTTCTCCTTTCATTTGCCATTTCATTTGTTCATCAGAAAGTTTTTGAATCTTCTAGTTAGTAGGGCAACTTCATCGTCATCATCATTCTCCTCTTCTTCTATGATCTCTCTTTGCTTCCCGGCTTTCAGAGCAATTCCCGTAGCCTTCTTAGGAGCTTCAGCTTCAGAAGCAGCATTTTTCTTCTTGATCTCGTAGGTCATAAGAGATCTAATTAGTTCGTCAAGTGTAACCTTTGAGAGGTCCTTTGCTTCCTCAATTACTGTGGACTTTGCGTGCCAAGATGTCGGTAGAGACCGAAGAACTTTCTGCACATTATCTTCCATAGAGTACTCTCTACTGAGAGCTTTTAGTCCATTAGTGATGTGTGTGAACCGTGTGAACATAGTTGTAATTGTTTCATCTTCTTCCATTTTGAACATTTCATATTCTTTTACAAGCATATAAATTTTAGATCTCTTTACCTGGTTAGTGCCTTCATATGTTACCTGAAGTTTTTCCCACATTTCCTTGGTTGTGTTGCAGCCGCATATCTGGTTGTACTCTTCATCACTTATGGCACAGTATAGGAAATTCTTGGTTTTAAAGTTGAGTTATGCCGATCTTGCATCTGCCTCGGGAAGTTTTCCAATGGGTATGTCATCGTCGTCTTCATTTTTGAAGGTGTAGTCTCCTTCGGTGATGACATTCCACATACAGTAGTCATAAGTCTGGATAAAGATAGACATTCGATCCTTCCATGCTGGGTAGTTAGTTCCACAAAACTTAGGAGGGCGGTCCACGGATTGACCTTGGGCAAACATGTCTGCCATGTTGATCTTTTTGCCTAGAAGTTACTCCGAATTTTAGCGACTAGTGCTCTGATACCACTTGTTGGCCCAGTTGAATGTCTAGAGGGGGGGGTGAATAGACTTTCTTTACGGATGTGCTAACTTTCTACAACCACAAAAATCATACCAAAAGAAAGTGTATAAAGTTGCAGTATAAAGATGCTAGAAATCACAATAATAATAGATGAGATATGAGAGAAGAGAAGCTAAACACAAAGATATTTATGTGGTTCGGCACCCGGCCTACGTCCACGCCTTGAGACCAACTCAAGGATTCCCAAAATCTACTATAATCCTCCTTTGGGTGGAGTAGCCAATACACAGCAGCTCACAAAGAGCTTTCAACAAGGTGCTCACTTAGAGACATCCAATAATAGCTCACAAAGAGCCTTTCTTTACAAGAAGTAGATGAGAAATAAATGTAAACTTGAATACTCCCTTTGAGTTGATTACAACAATAAAATCCTTACTCAATGTCCTCTTGTCAATGGACTAGAAGCAAGACTAAGTGCAGCAAGAAGAGGGCAAGTGAGTGTATAAGCAAACCCTAGAAATAACAACACCAATGAATGATCTTCTTACAATATCAACTTTCTTAGGAAAGGAATAAATGTTATTTACTCCTATTTAAACACCAAACGGGCGAGGGGAATGCTGGAGAGCCGTTGGGCATTTATGAATATGAGACAAGGGTCAAACTAGCCGTTCTGCAGCATTTAATGTTCGTTGTTGCCCGACGTTCATCGACAAAGCTTGAACTTCGTCGACGAGCTCTTCAATAAATTTGTTGACGAAGCCCTATGTTCGTCAACGAGTTGCTGGTTCTGAATTCAGGTACCTCTCGGTATATTTTCATCGACAAGAACCCTATGTTCGTTGATGAGTTCTTCAGTACATTCGTCGACGACGCCCTGTGTTCATCGATGAGTTGTGGCTCTGAATCCAGATGGCTCTCGGTTAATTTTCATTGACGAGAACCCTGTGTTTGTTGACGAAGTTTGTGTTACACTCGTCGACGAAGCCCTATGTTCGTCGATGAGTTCCTTCTTCTTACGATTTGTTCTTTTAAGTACAAAGAAGGTCCTTGTCCGTTTGGGGGTTTCTTTTCACACTTATTAATAATTTTACTTGTATTTTTTTGTGTGTGTGATATGCCCATTTCTTGCTCTTAGTTTTGAGTTTTACTCTATATACAAGATATTTACAAGATGGTCTCTCTCTCATTCTCACATTCATCCTTCAGATGACTTTGTATATTGTGTATCGTCCATGAATGCGTTGAGAGGCTTGTGCTTTTGGTCATGGTATGAGTTGCTTTGACTATTTGTTGGTTCAGATGCCATTTTGTATAGATGAAACATGACTTAGAGAGAAACGTTAGTAGCCTTAAGAACTGCTAATGAGTTGTTGTCATCAAAACACGGTAGGAATGAAAGACCCTTAACAACTTGGTCTAACAATTACTGTAAAAAGACCATTGATCAAAATTGGGCATCGACACACATCTAGTGGTAAGCATAAGTTGGCATGCTTCTCATGTCAAGACTCTTACAAAGTTTCTAATCACACTCTCAAGTCATCATTCAACGTCTTGCAAGCTTTCATTGTGGAGGGGGCGCTAAGAGATGATGAGGATTAGGAAACCCTGAAAATGGGTGCAACGTGGTTACTCAATGCCTTGGATGGAGCGTAAGCAAAATAGCCAAAACTTTTTTCCTAACAGTAAGAGCATCCTTGCTATGGTGGATACTAGGGCTACCCATAACTTTTTCTCATATTAAACGCACAAAGGCTTAACTTGAATTTGGAGAAGCACTTAAGACAGATAAAAGTGGTTTAGCTTTATAGCTTAGCCTACTCTTAGAATAGTCAATCAAGTGATTGTGAAGCTTGGACAGTCAATTTTCATAGTTGTGCCAACAGATGATTTTCAAGTGACACTTGGAATAGAATTATTGAGGGAGGGTTGTACCAATGTCATTTTCTAATTTCCTTTATCCAATGGGAAATTGCCCTTACATGCTGCAAGCCCTTTCATGGTGCAAGTCATTGTAAAATAAAGGAGATGACAATAAATTCCTCTCAACCATGCAACTAAAGAAGGGTTCAGAAGAGCTAAGCAAACACATCTTGCTACACTAGTGGTTCAAAAAGAAGTTGGCTAGAAACAAATGCCTACTATCATCTAAGATGTGTTGGATGAATACAAAGTTGATAGGAATGGTGTGATCCTAATAGAGGGGTGGATTGGCTGTTAAAAAAATTCTTCATAGGTTAAGTGTGTTGAGTTTTAAACTACATCTAGTATTACACAACCTAGGGTCTTTCTAAGCAGTTTCAAATCCCCCAAATACTCAAGTATGCTAATATTTAAAACAAATATGACATTTATAATAATTTAAATATTCGCCTACAAACACCACATCATATCTCATTCAAAATATAAGTGTGTCTGAAAAAATAATTAAACAGTGAAAATAAACATACACGTGTAGAGCATGTTCCATTTAAATTAAAGGCATGTATGCAAAAATAATGACAACAATAAATGAACAAGCATACATGTGCATAAATTAAAGTGCGAAAATTTAAATGAGATAGAGAGAGAGACACAAGATTTGTTAACGAGGTTCGGCCAATCCTACCTACGTCCCCATCTTGGGAAAACTCTTAAAGATTCCACTAACCTGCTCACTTAAATGGGCGGAGTAGAAGCCGTTTACATTTCTCCTTATACGGTGGAGTTTCCCTATTTCAATTACGGGGCTGAGCCATAACCTGTTCTCCTTATGGGGTGGAGTCCCCCCCCCCCCAAGCTCAATTACGAGGTTAAGCCACAACCTGTTCTCCTGAGGGTGGAGTCCCTCAAACTCAATTACGGGGCTGAGCCACAACCAATACACCTTACAGGACTGTGCAATCCTCTTTCGATGATACCACACGCTGAGAATACAAATATAACAATTTTTTGTACAAATAAATGCTTCTAAAAATAAGCAAAGATGTATACAATGAAAGCTCTAATATGCACTCTGTTAGGAGTCCCAACCCGGAGTATATAGTCTAGAGGGGGGTGAATACACTCTTTTTGCGGAATACGTATTTTTCTACAAAATAAAAACTCTTGGCAAGATACAAGAAATTATATCGCAATATAAATATAAATCATGCACAAGATATAAAATAAATAGTGTAAGGGAGAGAAAGAACAACACCGGTATTTTTACATGGTTCTGCACCAAGCCTATGTCCACACCTTAGCACCAAGCCAAGGATTCCACAATCCACTAAAGATACTCCTTCACCGGCGGACAAGCCTTACAACTCGAGAACAAATCCCTACACTTGGGAACAAACCCCTACCGCGCTCACCAAGAGCCTTCGCTTCGGTTCACAAAGAACCTTACAACAATGGTTCACAAAGAACCCTACAAGAGATTGGAAATATAATTTAATGCTCCTTAAATGAGCCAATATGAAACACAACCAAATCCTCACTCTATTCTCTCAAGGAATGAATCTTACAAGATAAGTGAGCAAGAGAGGATTGAGCACTTGTGAAGAATAACTAAAATGCAAAGTGCAAAGTGCTTAGGTTTTGGATAAAATGATATTTTTCACAAATATGATCAACAATGCTCAAAACCATATTAATACAAGTATAAAAGCTTGTATTTATAGCCCAAGAACCTTAGGATCCGTTAACTAGCCATTGGGGGGAAGAAAAAATATTTTATTTGGCAAACTAGCCGTTTTCTGCCCGTTGGAGCGCTTCTGCCCGTTGAATTAGTCGACGAAATTCAGAGGTCCCTGAATCAGAAAAAGTCACCAAAATGAAAGTTGTGGAATTTTGTCTTAACTTTCCAAGGACACCAAGATCGTCCCATTTGGACTTTTCTATAAAATGTGATGCCCAAAATTCCGTAAGGTGTTCATGACTCAAGACTGCACTACGGCAGTGACGATTACTTTAAGATATTTTAATTAATAAAACACGTTTGAAAACCCATTTTGATATCTTATATGCTTAGTATGTCCTTTTGTAAAAATACTTGACTTTCTTTGAACCTTTAGGACATTAAACTTGTTTTAATACAATTGGGACAAAGTATAAAAATGTTTTTAAAACTAGGATGTTAAAAACTTGTCCCTTTGAAAACATATTTGAGTTTTAGGATTCATTTGACAAACTCTTATTTTAACTTAGAAAGCCATGAAAGGTGAGTTTGTGTTTATGTCTTTAGTGCAATCCTATAAACTCATGTGTCCTAGTATGCTTATGCAATGGCTTAACTCTTACTCAGAAAATAATGCAAGACACACACCACAAGAGTTATAATACGCACTCACTCACACAACCCTTATTACAATTAATTTATACACAATAAAAACTCCGGGATGTGCTTTGGTGGTTCTGAGTCAGTGTCCTTCCGATCTTTTCTATTTGATGTCTACTAGTTCCGATCTTTGCTTATGATTTGGTACCTCTGTGTATCTGACACTATGTACCTATGCTAGATAAGATCTGTAAGGATGGAAAATACTAGAAACAACAACTAGGTTAATATCATCAAAATATATAAGCCAAGATAGTGTAACTGACAAGGCTAATATTCTCCCCCTTTTTGATGATGTCTAACCTATTAAGAATCTACTTAATCTTTGCATTTGTGTTTGTTCTTACTAAGACTTATTGTGGAAAGATAATCCTACTTAGAACCACTAATGGGTTGTTATCATCAAAACAAGACAATTAAGTTTACGTAGCCTCTAAGGCTAACATTCTCCCCCTTTTTGATGATGGCAAACCATTGGTGTTCTATATAGGGTCTGTTTTAAAGCTCCCCCTTAATTTTTGCGTTCTCTCTTAATTTATGCATATTGTTAAATGATATTTATAATTTGCTCCCCCTTACTCTATGCATATGAGGTATAAAAATAATTCATGTTCATTTGAGCTTTTAACATGCATTCCATATTTTTCCCCACACATACATCATGTTTTCCCTCACATATATAACACCATAAATCTTATCCCCATGGATAACTTCAAATATCTTCTCCCCCTTTAATCATCATCAAAAAGAGAGGTCATTTATCTTAAAAATACTCTAAGAGCCTATTAAGACTAGTTTCCATACTAAACACATATACCAAAATTTTGGGTGCTAAACCATAATATTAGAAAAGCCTAGATCAGCTTCCTTCCAAACTCTTGAATGATGATTCAGAAGTTAAACCATTTGTTGTAGATCAATCATTCAATGATCATTCAAGAATAGACATTTTCAAAATAAGCACAAAATATTCATGCTTATAATTTAAGCATGGTAAATGTGTTCGAACAACTTGGTAAAAAGCATGTGTATATTTTAGAGCATTCAATTATTCAGCATGCATTATAAAAAATTCATAAAGTTCAACCCACATGCAATGGATTTCAAGCCATGATCATTTAACATGCAAAGACTTATAATTACCAATGAATCTTCATGCAAATGATCTTTTTATCATGCATCATTTATAAATATTCATTAATGACAATGTACATGAACCAGTCTAAGTGACCACTCAAGGTTAAAACACTAAGTTCAACTTGGTCACCATACTAATACTGCATAAGACTTTCAAAAGTATTTAGAATTTAAAAAATAAGTCTTATGAATTCATAATTTCAGTTGACTAACTAGCATGTATGTCTAAAATAGATCAATAAATTCAACATGCTAGACCCTAGTCAACTATTAGCATGCAATGCACAAATCTGCATCGATCAAGTAGATTATGTTCAAATTAAGCATGCAGTTCAGTATATTCAAACAATATAAACTATTAAATAATGTAATATTTAGAAAGTAATGGATAGTAAGTGTTCAGTTCACATGAAGCATCCAAATATATATATATATACAAAATAAGCACAATACACTGAAGTATTTATTGGATGAACTTTAAATTTGCTACTTCCCTTCAATTATACAACCCAAGCACAAAAATTTTATGATCTTTTGAATATATTAATCATTTAAGCTTCAAGATGAGTTTAGGGCTATATGTGCAAAGTCTATAATTATTTCGCAAAAGCTCAATTTTGTATGATGGACAAAATATGCTATATTTTAAGATATTCATACAAACACATATGTATATAGCATTTAAAAAATTATTTAACTAGTTAAGATCCTTTGTCCATTTAGGGGGTTTACTTAAGTATGCAATAACCAATACTATCATATAATAACCAATCATAATGATATATATATTAAGCGAAATAGATTGGATGTTTGACTAAAGTTCTCATATTAGATTGATTTTCCTAAGGTTCTTAGTATAACAACAATGTATACTAAAATTTAAAATTTTTAAGCACAAAACACTATTTAAACTTTTAAAACATTACTACCCCTTATAACCTAACAAGAATCTTATAAGTAAAAAAAAGTTTCTTTTAAGATATCTCATAAGATAACATGCAAATATAACCCATGATTTGTTAATGAATTTAACACAAGATGTAAATCATGAATCATGGCATGAGATAAAGTAGGAGGAAAATAAACCTTTCCAATTAATTTGGCTTTATTTGACAATGCTCTTAGAAAATAGGAGACATATTCTCCTAATTTGCCACTAATGGGAAGGTATTCCTCAAACATATGATATCACAAATAAATGCTTCATTTTAGAATACCACTTGTTGTTATGATTATTTTTACTAAAATTCTATTTTTAAGGATGTTATGTTTTAGATATCTAAACTAAAGCATGTATCATGAAAACAATTCACATGAGAAAAACAAGGTTTTTCCATTTATCACCCATAAAATTTATTTTTAACTAACAAGCTTTGCATGCTATTTCATCCCATAAATAATAGCCAATAAAAGGAAACAAACCAATTTTCAAGATGAATATAATTCAAGAAATCATATTGGTTTTAGTATTTTCATTCATCAACATTGGCATGATCATCAAGAATTCCCAATAAAGTAATTTAACAATTTAGAATGCATTAATTGTGATTTTATTTTTTAAGCACATCTTAGTCATCAGATTCTTTTTACCTAGGTAAAGTAAAGTCTACCTAAAACTAATTCTAATCCTAGGTTCTAAAGAAACAAGAATTCAAAGGTCATGTGTTTCCTTTGGGTACCCATTCTTCCTTGGGTGCCAATGTGATGAGAATTGACAAGCACCACTAAAGGATCCATTGCAAGTTCCAGATGGGCCAATCACAAGGTCAAAAGTTAAGAAGATCAAGGAAGCGATGTAAGGATTCGTGCAATCCATTACAACGGGTGACGACATAGCCTAGTGTTTAGTGTAGACTTTTTATTTCAATAAGTATAGACATGTGGGCCTATTTTATGTTTATTAGTTATAGGTGTTTAGGGTTACGTTATTTGAATTTGAATTTGAATTTAAATTTGAATTTGAATTTGAATTTGAATTTGAATTTGAATTTAAATTTGAATTTGAATTTGATTTTGAATTTAAATTTAAATTTAATTGGAGGGGTTTATAAATAGACTTGTAGCCACATTCTACAAAAAAAAGGACATTGAATAAAAATGTAAGGTTTTGTTTCTTCTATTGGTTCTTTAAAGAACTTTTCGAACTTATCGGGATTTCCCATGGCGTTCACCAACGACTTATCAAACGGCTTTCCACCACCGTTTGTGGCGTCTTCCTTATACCAAGGTTCGTGTTTTGCACTAAACAATGGGTTGAGGTTGTATATACCAAAATTCTTGTTTGTCATAAACAACGGGTCGAGGTCTACCATTCATATCTATCCAAAAATCTGATTTTTAGCTTTCTTGGGCAAGCATTCCAACATTATTTGCTGGGTCACAATGCGTGTCGATTGAGATTCGCATCATTTGGTATCAGAGCTTAGGTTCTAAAATTAGGTTTACTATCCTTTTATCTTTTGTATCAAAAAAAAAAAAGGGGGGGGGGGGAATAGAAAGAAAAAAAAATAGAGAGAAAGAAAGAAAAAAAAAAAGGTGATACTGAAGCAACAGATACATTCACCGTACTTATCAAAGTTTTTTTTTTTTTTTTGTCATCTTCCTTTAATTCATTGTTTCTATAATATTTTCTGGCCATCGTTATTGGTTTCATACTACATGGATTCGAGGACGAATCTTTTTGAAGAGAGGGGGAATGATGAGAATTGACAAGCACCACTAAAGGATCCATTGCAAGTTCTAGATGGGCCAATCACAAGGTCAAAAGTTAAGAAGATCAAGGAAGCGATGTAAGGATTGGTGCAATCCATTACAACGGGTGACGACATAGCCTAGTGTTTAGTGTAGACTTTTTATTTCAATAAGTATAGGCATGTGGGCCTATTTTATGTTTATTAGTTATAAGTGTTTAGGGTTACGTTATTTGAATTTGAATTTGAATTTGAATTTAAATTTGAATTTGAATTTGAATTTGAATTTGAATTTAAATTTGAATTTGATTTTGATTTTGAATTTAAATTTAAATTTAATTGGAGGGGTTTATAAATAGACTTGTAGCCACATTCTACAAAAAAAAAAAGGACATTGAATAAAAATGTAAGGTTTTGTTTCTTCTATTGGTTCTTCAAAGAACTTTTCGAACTTATCGGGATTTCCCGTGGCGTTCACCAATGACTTATCAAATGGCTTTCCACCACCGTTTGTGGCGTCTTCCTTACACCAAGGTTCATGTTTTGCACTAAACAACGGGTTGAGGTCGTATATACCAAAATTCTTGTTTGTCGTAAACAACGAGTCGAGGTCTACCATTCATATCTATCCAAAAATCTGATTTTTAACTTTCTTGGGCAACCATTCCAACATTGTTTGCTGGGTCTCAATGCATGTCGATTGAGGTTCGCATCACAATGAGTTTTTCTTCACTACCCATTCTAACTTCTTTTGTTTGCCTCTATTTCCTCTATAAGGGCAAAAATATCTTATGTGACCCTTTCTTTCACAATATAAACAAATTTTATTTTCATGTGAGGGTCTTGACTTATTTGTATTATTTTTTCTTGTTGAGGCATGACCATGTGGTTTAAAATTATTTTTGTAAAAATTATTTTTCTTAACTCCCAAAAATGCTTTGGAGTTTTCTTTTCCTTTAATGGTTTTGCTATGATCTTCCTTTATCTTTTTCAAGAGAATCTTTTCCTTCATAATATTTTCAATTTGATTTTTCAAATTTTCAACTTACTCTTGAAAAATTTTATGGTCTTTTTGTGCTTTTTCATTAAGCTCCTCATTTTCTTTTCTAAGGGAAGCATTTTCATCTTTCAAGGAAGAACAAAGACAAGGTTCTTTTCCTTTATATTTTGACAATTTTTCGTCCAAGTTTTCTATCTTTACTTGCTCCTTTTGAGAATTTAAAACAATCTCCTCATTCTTCTTTTTAAAAGAATTATTTTCTTCTATCAATGAGGATTCCCTATGTTTTGACAAAGCAAGTTTTTTCTCCATATTTTTGTTCATTCTTTTTACTAAAACTAATTCATCATATAATTTAGCACAATTTTCTATTACTACATCATAAGAAGGTGCATAAGCCTCCTCATCCGAACTTATTTCATCTTCTTGTTCGTTAGCCATTAAGCATATGGATGCGCTTTTTCCTCATTTTTGCTTATTTCTTCTTTCCTAAAGTGTTGTTTTTCTTCAAGGAATTTTCTAAAGTCTTATATGAGTGATTCCATATCGTCCTTACTATCCTCATCATTTTCTAACATTTCTTTGAATTTTGGACCAGATGATTTAAGAGCAACACACTTATCCTTCCTAGGCTTTTGAGGATCCAAAGTCGTATTTTTCTTAAGTTCATAAGTCATAAGTGATCCAATAAGCTCATCAAGTGTGACTTTGGTTAAATCCTTTGCCTCCTCAATGGCGGTGGATTTAGCATGCCATGACTCGGGTAAAGATCGTAAAACTTTTTGAACATTATCCTCCATAGAATAAGTTCTACCGAGTGCTTTTAATTCATTTATGATGTGTGTGAACCGAGTGAACATGAATGTGATAGATTCTCCCTCATCCATTTTAAACATTTCATATTCATTGACTAACATGTAAATTTTGGACTTCTTAACTTGTGAAGTACCTTCATATGTGACTTCAAGTTTTTCCTATATTTCTTTACCGGTATCACAACCACAAACACGATTGTATTCATTATCACTTAAAGCACAATAAAGAAAATTTTTGGTTTGAAAGTTAAGCTCTACTAACCTTATTTCGGTGTTTGACATCTCCTCTAGTTTTTTTGGTTCACCCTCGGTATTTTTGAATTCGTAATTTCCCTCTGAGATGACACGCCACATTTTGAGAATGTGTGCTTTAATGAAGATGGTCATTCGGTTTTTCCAAGCCGGGTAGTTTGAACTGTTGAACAATGGTGGTCTTGCCACGGACTTTCCTTGGGAGGAGGTACTCGCTAAATACTCCATTTGATCTTTACGCGTTGGATTTTACACCGTTAAATGCAAGCGTCTGTCTCTGATACCACTTGTTGGGAGTCCCAGCCCGGAGTATATAGTCTAGAGGGGGGTGAATAGACTCTTTTTGAAGAATACATATTTTTCTACAAAATAAAAACTCTTGGCAAGATACAAGAAATTAAATTGCAATATAAATATAAATCATGCAGAAGATATAAAATAAAGAGTGTAAGGGAGAGAAAGAACAACACCGGTATTTTTACGTGGTTCGGCACCAAGCCTACGTCCACGCCTTAGCACCAAGCCAAGGATTCCACAATCCACTAAAGATACTCCTTCACCGGTGGAGAAGCCTTACAACTCAAGAACAAATCCCTACACTTGGGAACAAACCCCTACCGCGCTCACCAAGAGCCTTCGCTTCGGTTCACAAAGAACCTTACAACAATGGTTCACAAAGAACCCTACAAGAGATTGGAAATATAATTTAATGCTCCTTAAATGAGCCAATATGAAACACAACCAAATCCTCACTCTATTCTCTCAAGGAATGAATCTTACAAGATAATTGAGCAAGAGAGGATTGAGCACTTGTGAAGAATAACTAAAATGCAAAGTGCAAAGTGCTTAGGTTTTGGATAAAATGATATTTTTCAAAAATATGATCAACAATGCTCAAAACCATATTAATACAAGTCTAAAAGCTTGTATTTATAGTCCAAGAACCTTAGGAGCCGTTAACTAGCCATTGGGGGGAAGAAAAAATATTTTATTTGGCAAACTAGCCGTTTTCTGCCCGTTGGAGCGCTTCTGCCCGATGAATTCATCGACGAAATTCAGAGGTCCCTGAATCAGAAAAAGTCACCAAAATGAAAGTTGTGGAATTTTGTCTTAGCTTTCCAGAGACACCAAGATCGTCCCATTTGGACTTTTCTATAAAATGTGATGCCCAAAATTCCATAAGGTGTTCAGGACTCAAGACTGTACTACGGCAGTGACGATTACTTTGTTTTTCCTTGTCAAAAAGTATTTTAATGACTCAAAACATTCTTGGACAAAATTATATGAAATATATTAAGCCTAATGAAGATTAAAACTTATCCAAATGAGTTTACTTTTGAATATAAGATATTTTAATTAATAAAACACGTTTGAAAACCCATTTTGATATCTTATATGCTTAGTATGTCCTTTTGTAAAAATACTTGACTTTCTTTGAACCTTTAGGACATTAAACTTGTTTTAATACAATCGGCACTAAGTATAAAAATGTTCTTAAAACTAGGAGGGTAAAAACTTGTCCCTTTGAAAACATATTTGAGTTTTAGGATTCATTTGACAAACTCTTATTTTAACTTAGAAAGCAATGAAAGGTGAGTTTGTGTTTATGTCTTTAGTGCAATCCTATAAACTCATGTGTCCTAGTATGCTTATGAAATGGCTCAACTCTTACTCAGAAAATAATGCAAGACACACACCACAAGAGTTATAATACGCACTCACTCACACAACCCTTATTACAATTAATTTATACACAATAAAAACTCCGGGATGTGCTTTGGTGCTTCTGAGTCAATGTCCTTCCGATCTTTTCTATTTGATGTCTACTAGGTCCGATCTTTGCTTCTGATTTGGTACCTCTGTGTATCTGACACTATGTACCTATGCTAGATAAGATCTGTAAGGATGGAAAATACTAGAAACAACAACTAGGTTAATATCATCAAAACATATAAGCCAAGATAGTGTAGCTGACAAGGCTAATATTCTCCCCCTTTTTGATGATGTCTAACCTATTAAGAATCTACTTAATCTTTGCATTTGTGTTTGTTCTTACTAATGGGTTGTTATCATCAAAACAAGACAATTAAGTTTATGTAGCCTCTAAGGCTAACACACTCTTTAATGATAAGAAATAAGCTCAGTAGAGTAAGGGGCTATTTCCTCAAAATAGCTTTTGAAATCTTTGAATGAAGTGTATATGATAAAAATTTCAAAGATTCAACCTTACTAAATATTTCTCCAAAAATATTTTTCAATAAAAATGCAGGAGAACCCAGGGTTTGCTTTCAAATGATTTTTGCGAACAAAAGATTTATATATGAAAGCTCAAATGCAATAAGGCTTTTCAAGTACCATATATATGAGTGTAAATAAGTTCTTAAGCCTTTTAAAAATCAACCCAAGAATATTTTGTAAAACAAGAGATAAAGATAAGAAGAGTGAAAATATACTCTTGTCTTTGAAAGGATGAGTGAAAACAATTTTATGTAATGAAAGCTCCTTTAAATAATCTAAGCTCAAAGAAAAATGTTTTCTCTAATGAATATTTTCAAAAACAAAGTATAGGAGAAGAACAATATTTGATACACTCTAAAAAATATTTGCAATGAAAGGATGGAGTGGAGCTTTTGATTTTAATTTTAAATGCCCAAAATATTTTAGAGAAATTTTGGCTAATCAAAAGCTGTTAATTAAGCTTATAAGAGGGCTATTTATAGATTTTCTGAAAATCTAACTGTTAAAGTACACGCTTGTCATTTTAAAATTGTTTAATAAAAAAATTAAGCATGTTTAGTGATAAAATTTTGAGCAACTCAAGAGAGCCAGTCAACTGACCCTAGGGATTTTCAAAGTGTTCGATACTCAGTCGACTGATGCTATCCTTTGGTCGGCTGACCATCGAAGGTCGGTCTACTGAACACTTTTTGTGCTTCTATGGATGGTCGACTGAGCTTTGAATATGGCCAGATAATGAGGTTTGGTCGTCTGGTGAATGTACCGGTCAACTAGCCTTAAAGCACTTTTCAAATATTTGCAAACGTCGGTCGACTGAGGAAAGTGAAGTGGAAAAATGGTTAGTCGACTAAGCTTTGTAAAAAATTTGAATTCTGGCCTAAGGCATGGTCGGTTGATTGAGCTAGTTTGAACATGGAGGGTTCGGTCGACCAAGCTCAATTAAAACCTAAGTATTAGCCCTATTTTGACCTTGAAATTTTCCAACCCTATGATCATGAGTATGGCATGTTAAGTGAAGGATTTTCTATGAAAATTTTGGTTTCCTAAGGTTAGTTTATGGTTAATTGAGCTTAGCATCATATCATATGGAGCAGCATTATTACAGACCAAATATAAAATAAATGCAATTACAAATCAAATGATATGAATATCTTCTTTTTCTTTGCTCTTCTAATTCTTTATGGAATATGTCAAATAATATGTTCTATAAGTCCTTCGGGCTTCTATTTCTCCTTTACCTCATGTGTGTGCTGAATCATAAACCTGTTCAAACACTAAATGCACACATGAGATACAAGTGGTTTGTCATAATTGTTAGAATTGGTGTATTCCCAAGAGGGGGGGTGAATTGGAATTTAAAACTTTTTCACCTAAGTTAATTTACCCAACAACGGTAAATACACAACCTAGGGTCAGTCTATACAATTTCCAAATGCGTAGATAAGTATAACGTGGAAATTAAGTCATACACATCATTCACCCATAACATACATGTGCGGTAAATATAAACTACATGAATATAAACAAACACATGATATGTTATCGAGGTTCGACCAACTGTGCCTACGTCCCCGCCTCAAGCTCGCAAGCTCGAGGATTCCACTAAAGGCTTACTTAAGGGTGGAGCGTCACCGTTTACAACCAGCTCAAATTAACACAGGGCGGACCTCAACCTTAACCAGGTTAATTAGCGGGGCTGACCTCAACCTACACGCCTTAACAGGATGACGCACTAGCTTTCCTAACCGGGTCTAAGCCAATCCGGGACTATTCCAGGGCTAGTCTCCCTCTTCAAGCCCGTGCTTGGAAATACAATAGTATTTAAAATAAAATCAAATGGTACAATGAATATGCTTTCAAGTAAAGCAGATGTGTACCCAGATACGCACAATTACAAACACCACAATATGATATAATATGTAAGCTCAATGTGATCTAAGATGTCACCTCTCAAATAGATTTACAGTCGTTGTAATGAGTGCATGAGAGTGCAAACCTAGATGATCTTTGTGTCACAGGATATTCAATCTTAGTGCTCAAACAAAGATATTATCCAAACTTCATATATTTCAATCAACAAGTTTTCTCACTACATATATGTATATGAAGCTCTAACAATGTATAAATTTGGTTTGCAAAAAGAGTTTAATCTTTGTATTCAACTATAGATATAAATCAATGAATATTGCAACAAAGATTTTTCTCACACAAAACAAATATCTCTTTAAAGATTTATCAAGGCAAAGCACACTAGATATTTGAAAGTATTCTGAAATGGTTTTTGCAATCCACACCAAATATAAAACTTCACAAGGTATTGCAATGAATGTGCAATACTTAGAGGTTTAATATAAGTCTTCTTAGGAGAGACTTATTAACAAAGCCTCCTAAGAATACTTGGGTTAGCTCTCAATTAAAATCGTCAAAAACAATTACCGCACTTGGGAGAGCTACCCTAGAAAGCAACAACACCTAAATCACACTTAGAAAAATGCTTGAGTGGAAGATTTGGTAAGAATAAGTGTTGGAGGATCAGTATATGAGTATTATAAACTTTGGGACTTTTAGAGATTTTCTCCTAATCAAAGATTGCTAATCCATGCTTAATTTTCTCAAATGAACTTATATATATAGACATGGGAGAAAATATGACCGTTGGGGACCTATTGGGTATTATTAGAAAAGTTTAATGATGTTTAAAGCATTTTAACCCTATTTAAAAAATATTAACTGCGGTAAAAAATCAAGGCAACCTGAGAGGTCCGGTCGACCAAAATAGGTTCAGTCGACCAAGTTTCAAATGGTTCGGTCGACCAGGGAAATATTGAACTAAGGTCTTGGTCGACCAGGAGAGGGCGATTTCCTAATTTTTTGAGTTTCGGTCGACCAGGGCATTTTGAACTGCCTGGTTCGGTCGACCAGACCGTTGGGAATTCTCCCAAGGACCCTTCGATCGACCAGGTAGTTGGAGAACAAATGTTCTCGGTCGACCAGATGGTCAACTGTTAACCTTGGAGGGTTTCGGTCGACCAGGGCCTTTTAAACTACCAATTTCGGTAGAACAGTTGGTCAAACTTTTGACCTCAAGGAGTTTCGGTCGACCAGGGCCTTTTGAACTACCTTTGCTGGTCGACCGAGTGGTCAAACTTTGACCCACTAGGAGTTTCGGTCGACCAGGGCCTTTTGAACTACCTTTGCTGGTCAACTGGGTAGTCAAACTTTGACCCAGCGTGTCTCAGTCGACCAGGCCAAAATGAACTGGCTTGGCTGGTCGACTGAAAGTGCATCGTGTGTGCATTTCGGTCCCGTATTGAAGCAAACAAGCCCTATTCAAGTGCCTAACAAATATATGTGAAAGCGTGAGTGTCCTAGGGGCACTTAAGGTCCAATTTGAAGAAACCGAAAAAGTTTGGTGTCAGTCGACCGAAGAAAACCCTAAGGTCTTTCTATGGTCATTTTCTCATTCATGGTTTGTTTGAACTTACGTAGTAAATCATACATGTGATGTGTGTGAGCTTATTACAAACCAAATACTTGCTTACTATTACAGACCAATATAAATATATTACAATGCTGAATTATAAATTGGTCTTTTGGCTTTTCTTGCTTTGTGTACATCTTGATCTTATCAACCTTAGTTCCTGCACAAAACCTCAAACACTCATTAGATACAATGAGTATTTGTCATAATCAAAACCGGGCGTGACCCATAGGGTCAACAATAATCAAAACAGGATCAGACTCAAAAAGTCAACAATCTCTCCATTTTTTATGATGACAAACACACGAGAGCAAAATGGGTGCAGCCTGAAAAGGCTCTCCTTTACAATATGCACAACTTAAATATAAATCATGAACCTCAAGCATATTAAAAAAAAAAGACATTACAATTTAATCATGCATTTTTATTTAGCATTAAGACACAGACACTCATCCTATTTAAACGTTCAAAAATGCAAGGAGTATGAAAAAATTAACATTTTGCTCAAATAATTCTCCCCTTTTTGGCATCAACAAAAGGGTTAAGTACAAAACAATTTGATCATTAAACAAAGTTTCTTAGCTTAAAACGAGAACTCCCCCTATTTGATATGAAACTTGGGCATATGAAAGTATTTACAATGATGTTGAAAAATTTTCAGGTAAGCCCACAACAATAGTATAACTAGTCATTTAAGATTAAAAACACAAGATAAGCATGGTCAGACTAGAAATATCCACAAACCATTTCAAGTTACACATTACATAAGACCCGCAAAAGATTGGAGTTCAAAGCATGCGGCGTATGATAGCTAATATAGGTTTAAGTATAGATTCAGTCTAACCAATTAGCATGCATTTCAATATATGATCAATAAACTAGTCATGCAGAGCCCCTTAAAAAATTTTATAAACAATAATAGATAAAATTTCATGACACAAAATTTGAATTTAAAGGAATAACACATGTTATGAAGGCATTTAAGTGCATATAGGCAAGAGATAAGACATGTAGCAGTTTAAAGATACTTCTTGCAGAAACAAAAAATTCCCTCTTTTAACATTATCAAAGAGTACTGGGGATTTATGCTTGCCGAAAAAGAAACTTTAAAAATCATGCAAGCTTTAATTTTTTAGTAGATGTTTAAGAACAAAATATTTTAACTTGAAAAATACAACCATATAGATCCCAAAAAGATATTAGAAGCATTTAAGACAAGGATCATATGGCAAATTTTAGAACATTGCGGCTAGTAATATATTTTTAATTCAAGATTTTCAATAAAATCATCATGCTTTAATGCACATGCCACAATACACTCAATACAGATCTAAGCCTAAGAATGGGTGAGCACAACAAGATAAAGATTTTCAAATTTAAAAGCTCCCCCTAGAATTTGAAAAACTAGCTTAGATACTTTTAACTACTTATACTAATACTAATAAAAAAACATCATTACAACAATATAAGAAGAAAAAAATTTCTACTGGTTATAAATCAAACTAACCAATAAAATCCCTATGGAATACACATGCATCAAAAAATTGAAATTAAGTGCTACAATGATGTTCATACATCTAAGAACAATCCATATCATTGTATATTTCCATAACAAACAGGATATGGTGTTCATGGTTTTCATAAAGGCTTAGGATTCAAAAACAAAAACAAAAACAATGATGCATATGAATCCATGGTGCAGGTGATTGTAATCCTTATTCCTTAAGGATGGGGCTTAAGCTCCCCTATATATTTGCATGCACACCTACTTGCATTTAGTTCAAGGTTGATGTTCATTTAAGAGCATTCATCATATATTCATCCTTTCAAAGGATTTCGGCATGCATCAAATATTAATCTTTCAACACACAGCATGACATATTGCATTTCAACTTTAAAAAAAAAAAACACACACACACACACACATACACACACACACACGATATCTGATCAAGGCTATACTCAAGATTATTCAATATCTATGTAGATGGAGTTTAAAAGACGATAACACAACTCAGAGGAGTGTGTGTGAGGTGAAAACTACCCCAATGTCATGCATTTACTCTAGTTACATGGACTTGAATTTTATAACATGATTATTGATCATTTGGGTCTTACATGAAGTTCACAACCTGAGGATTATGACCAAATGGTGTCCATGAACTAGATTTTCCTAGGTATAGGCAGTTGTGCATAACGTAAAGTGCCTAGGAAAAGTCAAAGATAATTATGATTGTATATGTTTTTTCAATGCAGCACATACCATATGGAAGTCAACACCAACCAATTCAATCAAATAGCATGCATTGTCGATCAAAAATGAAGATTAATCTTCACTCATCCTTTCAAAAATATTTAAGCTTACATCAAATAATAATCATTTTAGCACATGTTTCATGAATTTTAGAAATTTGGAAAAAATCTAATGAAATTTTGGCAGCATGTTGTTAAGATTTCGAAAATTGAAATAATAAGAAAAATAGAGAAAAGAATGAAATTTGGTTTGGTGTAGACCAAACCGTCGATGGTTTGGTGAGAGGCTAGAAAGCCATGGACGGTTTTGTTTAAAGCTCAATAACGATGAAACAGTGAAAATAGGTTTGGTTAAAAACCAAACCGTTGACGGTTTCGAGAAAACCGTCGACGGTTTTGTTTGGCAATGTTGAATTAAAAGGGATCCTATAAGATCATTTTCATTTAAATAAAAAAATAATCTCTCCCTCTCCCTTCTCTCTTTGATTTCTCTCTGATTACAGCTTGATTCGACGATCAGAGTTCGCTACGGGGTCCTAGAAGCGACCCTTAACAGGTTGATCGGAGCAATTTTGAGTTTTGGGGTTCCTGGGCACCACTCCAAAGTTGAGGTAAGGGTGATAAATATGTTAAATGTTTAGAATTTAATTGATTAAATGGATTGTTTAGGCCCGGGGATGTTTAAATGATTATAATTCTAGGGTTGGATTGATTAAACTGGGATATATGATTTCAAAGTTTTGAGCTCCGAACGCCGCGGGCGTGGGTTTAGAGACCGTAGCAAACACCCTCTCAGTAAGCATGTAAGGGGAATAAGTTATGCCAGGCGTGGGTTTAGAGACCGTAGTAAACACCCTCTCAGTAAGCATGTAAGGGGAATAAGTTATGCCAGTTAGTTTTACTAATTCTACCGATTAAAGTATAGTATTTAATTATGAAAAATCCATATATGATTTTCTGAATATTACAGGATATGAATTTATGAGTATGGAAATTTATGGATTTTCACATGTTATGTAACTTTTGGAAAAATTCAAAAATTTGGGTTTCATAAAAACCCTATAGATGATATATATTATTATTTCCATACAGCAGAGAATACGATTTTCCCATACAGTAGTAAAATACAGTTTTCTCATATAGATTATAGTATGCTGAGTATTACCCAAATAGTGTGGCATGAGAAATACTAGTTTTAGTATTGAGTTTTAATTCAAAATTTTAAACAGCTTTTACAGAACCATGATATTATAGCTTTTACAGAACTATGATATTACAACTTTTACATAACCATGATATTATAGTTATTATAGAACCATGATATTACAGCTTTTATAGAACCAAGATATTATAGTTATTAAAGAATCATGATATTGCAATTATCATAGAATCATGGTAAAACAGTAATATATAGAAATAGTATTATACAGTATCGGAACCCTGATGGATCAAAATAGAACACAGAGCACAGTAATGTAGCTAATACAATATAGATAGTGCAACCACACATCTCAGATAGAGTGTGGAATGACAGTCGATTATGCCTCAGATGAGAGTAGAGGAGCTCCCTGGAAGTCCGAACCTGGTTGAGCAGGCCAATCGTACTACAAATGGATTATAGTTTGACTTAATCTAGTAGGCCAGTCATGGTTAAGTCCGGCCCACGGGGCGCACAACCCAATCATGTGAGGTTAATTCATGATTACAATTATCCATCTAGGGAAGTTTTTTATAGTTATATATATACACGTAGATTTACAGAAACAGAAACTATGAAACATAGCTAGAAGTATGTTCAAATAGAAAATGTGTATTTTAAATGGCGTAGGTGTGAGTTGTACTACGTATTTATATTAAATTGCTAATTCAGTTACAGATTAAATTAACAGTTATGTTATGCGTATAAAAACTCATCTGCCACACAGTGGTAATAACTTATCCCGTCTTAGTGAGAGGTGTCTCACCCTGATATTTATTCCAATATTTCAGGACCCCAGGAGGATTGAGCTTAGAGCTCCAAGGCAAAGCATAGAGAGTGTGTTGAAAGTAAGAATTTTTTAGAGTTATTCTGGTGTGTAGAAATTTTTTGTACACCTGGGTTTATAATAGTACCTTGGAAAACGAAATTATGTATATATGATAGCACAAGAATTCTAGTATCGTTTTTCGGCTTTACTGTTTGTGATTCTGCTGCGTAGATAGAATGTGAATATAGACAAAAGTATCCCTAGTACCCCACTCTAGGTCCTGGATGACTTTATGATCATTATTACCATGGTCTCAGAGGTATAGAGTTATTATAAAAAAAAAATGGTACTAATTTTGGGTTGTTACACATGACGTCTATAAATAAGACATTTCTCAAATATATATATGCTAAAACTAATTCATTTTAAGCATGCAACAACCTAAATCCACTACTAGCATGCAATTCACAATACTACATCAGCCATGTAGTTTGCGTTTCAGTTTAAGCATGCAATCAGGTAGCACAAATAATAGTTCATACAAAAATATGAACCATCTATCAAAAAAATTTAATCATTCAGTACATTATGGTTAGTAATTTGCAATTCAGTTCTCATAAAGGCATATAGGCACAAAAGATATAATATCAAGAGAACATTTCAATTTATAACCATGAAAGATAAATACTCCCCCTGAGTTATGCACTCAACTCATTTAATGCCTTTTTCATTTTATAATTTCTTAGCCAAGTGCCTTAGATTTTCAAATGATTCAAACTTGGCTTTGAATTCCTAGGCTTAGAAGATCAAAAAGTCACAACGAATATTCTTTAGGGTCATAAGCCTACAATTTAAGCATTATTATCCAACCTCTTCAGTGTGAATGATGCATGTGACATAAGTCTTAGATGAACTAAAGAGTTGTTCATTTGTTCACAACTGAGCTGTGCAATAAGGTGATTCATTTCCATCCTTGTATGATGATGATAGGCTTCTATGATGGGTCAGAACAACTCAATTTCCATAAACCCGACCATGGCAAGCCATAGGTGTTAAATCAACAAGGTGGATTACGAGTGGACAATATTCAAAATATTTTCATGCTGGTAGAAATGTCCACAAATCTAAGTACATGAAGCTCTACTTGATTAGATTTTAATTTGAGATCATATGAAGAGAATTTGAATTAATACTCAAAAAAAAAATTTAAAATACTGTTAAGTTCAAAAAAGTATTTATTAGGAGTGGACATGATTCAAAATATTATCGACAAAGTGAATATGTCCAACTACTTAAGCAAAAAGCACTAAAGGGTATATGAATTTCTTAGACATTGTGTGATGCCCCGATTTTTCATACCATTTTTTATATATATAAATAACACATATAATCACATATCGACCACCTCAACACCTCTGATACCATATAAACATAACCCACCCTGAAGTGGGTACCGAGTATACTGGCATTCTCATATACACAAACCTAACAGCGGAAGTTATTTCATCTATATACATACCACAGCAAATACACATACCAGAGTACCAACCACCCATAAATACAAGTCTACCAAAAAACCTCTAGGGGAATCAAACCTCCTTAGCTCAAAATACTTACCATGTCTATTCAGGGTATTAGCTCCCCTCTACCTCAGAGCTCTATCACCGTGTCTATCTCAGTTTCCTGAAATATTTAAATGATTGGGTGAGATACATTTCAGTAAGATAGAATAAATTATCTACAATGTGTGACAGTATGAATTTCATTATACCATAACATATACTCATATCAGTGATAATATCTTCTGAGAAAATATACCATTTCCATATTTACAATTATATAGATAGACAACACAAGCTTTCATAAGTTTTTACTTTCATTTCCAAACCCGTTCATACACAACCCATGTTTACCAGCGAAGTTCCTGAGAATAGGGAAGCTTACCCGCCCATACAAGCAGCTTCCCTCTGCCCTAACATCATTTGTATTCTTACCTAAATAACTCGGGTTCGGCAACAACTGATACTTATCAGGGCACTCACCTTACTCAGTAAACCCTCAAGCGGAGTGTTTTACTTCTCTTTAATTATTTATATTGTTTACTCACACTCTTTCATTCACATATCCATTTTCATTTTCATTTCATTACCATTTCCATTTCATTTCATTTCACATCTAGCTCATGAGTATCCTTGATAAATGATACATCGGTGTTTGTAACTTATGGCTACCCTAAGGATATCTCTTCGTCATGCTTCCCCCCACGAATAGGGTTGTGCGGCCCTAAGGCTGGATCTAACCACGATTGGCCAACCAGGTTAGATCAAAATATCATCTCATATATCTCGTGCCTATAGTATGACTGGCTGGCCTCTAGCCCTGATCCGGACTCAGGGGGCACAACAACTCTACTAAACAGCTCAATCGATTGTCACGCCACATGCTCCACGAGTCTGTATGGTTACATTGTCTCCAATAGCAACGGTACCGTGCTCAATATCACAACCCATCATTAGGGTTTCCATATCCATGCATCAAGGTTATCACTACCATATACCCGCAATCATTATGCGGTATTGGTATTTCATCATTCACATTTTTGTACTCGTATTTCAGAATTTCACATTTCAATTCTCACAATTCAATATTCATATTACAGAATTTTACATTGCATTATTTTCCATTCTCATATTCTCATATTCATATTTACATACCAGTATTCACATATCATTATTCTCATTGCAACATTGTCATTACAATGTTCACATTTTCAGTAATCACAACTCATTTAACCATTTCAATGGTATTTTATCAATTCAATACTCATTTCATCACATAAATACATATACATATCTCATTTCACATAATTCACATTTCTCAATAAAACATTTTCATATCTCATGTTTCATCATTTCTCAGAAGATATACTTTCGTTACATAATCACTTTTTATCATTTCCCCATTTCAAATTCCATATCTCAATTCACATTTCATAATCTCATATTCTTAGAGTAAATCATTTAACCCAAATTCAAACATATCTCAATATAAATCATATGCCACACAAATTTCATCTGGTATTTATATCATAATAAATTTCAGGTAAAATATCATAATACCATTTTCACATAATAACTCAATCAGTATTTCTCAAACTGACTTTAATAATTTATTTTCCTTACTTGGCTTACTGAGAGGCTCGTAAACTCCCAAAATCTAACGCTCCTCGGTGTTCACAGCTCAAAAGCCTAAAAATCACTTTTTTACCAAATCAGTCAACTCATTTCCCACAACAGTTTCTGTATAATACTTCCTATATTTCAATTACTTCAAACAACCCATTTAACCCTAAAATCTCTTACGTACCCTGATTTTGGGATGATGCCTCAAAACCCCAATCTGAAAATCTACTCCTCCTAAGTTGCATAGAATCTTCCTAGGAACCTCGTGGCAGTTCCCGATCGTCAATACAGGCTTTAACGAAGCCGAAAACGAAGAGAGAAGGAGAGGGAACCGTGGGTCTAGTGAGAGAAAATGTGAGAGAGAGAGAGAGAGAGAGAGAGAGAGAGTATTCACTGAAAATGACGAATTTACACATTTATACTCCGGCGTTCGTCAACGAATTCAAGTGGTTCATCGATGAACCCATAAAGGAACTTCGTCGATGAGGAGGCTATTTTGTTGACGAACTTGAAATTCCCCAAACTCTTGGTAATCTCTCGTCGACAAAACATGTGTACCTCATTGTCGAAATCTATGGGACGTTCGTCGACGAAGACCCTAGGTTCATTGAAGAAACCCTATTTTCTCCCTTTTAAAATTTCCTTCCCCTTCTCTTTCCTTTATTATTATTTGTTGAATCAAGTGTAATCCCAAGACTGGGGGTGAATTGGGTAATTAAAAAATTTTTGACACTTATTTATGACTTAAACCCTTCTTATATATTTACCAATAAATCCTTGTTACTCAATTACTTAAGTGTAAGACTATCCAACCTATGTATGCAACATACACAATTTAAATACAGTACTAAAAATAAAGAGTAAAGGGAAGTGAGAAGACAAACACAGTTTTACGAGGTTCAGCCGACTTGGCCTACGTCCTCGCCTTGAGCAACCACTCAAGGATTCACTAAATCCTTACTCCTTAAATTGGGACGGAGCTTCCCTTACAATCTGTTGCTTACAAGAGGCACGGTTCCCTCCTACTCCGCTACTTACAAAAGATACAGCTCTCTTCTCACACACTAGTTCACACACCGAACTGTGTATACAATAAGATCTGAAAAATAACACTCAAAACAATGCTTCTAACAAAAGCTTGTGAGTACAATTTAATTTCCTAATACATTAACATAAAATATAACTTGAAGCTCATGAATGTATGAAAATGATACAATCGTTTTACGTATGATATGCTTCAACACACAAATCCCTATTTAACCAAAACTCCCAATTAAAATATATTTAAAATGTTTTGGACTATACTAGGGTTCTTGTTTCACTTTGCAAAAATGCACAAATATATTTGAAGTGAACTTGTTAACAAAAACACTGTCTTTAAATATTAAATCAATCAAAAACACAAAGTTTTATATCAAGTATTCAATTACAAACTGAGTATATTATTTTTCAGAAAATATCGCTCAATAAAATATATAGTTATAAGTACTAAGGATATTTAATCAAACGTTAATATATCTAAAATATAGTTCCTTTAGAAAACACACACTTGAATGAAACCTTTCAATTAATCACACAACTTAAATCAAGTAGTGATCTTGTTTAGAATAACTATATATATGTATAGGCACTTTCAAGATCAACCTTTTAATCAAAATAGGTTTTTCAATAAGAACCTCAATGAATGATATATAAGTATATTTATATGCTCTTGAATCAAAAATCAATCAACCAAGTTAAATAAGCTTTCTCAAGTAATGATCTTTTCAAAAATCAATTTTTATATGAATATACACACTCAAGATCAAAACTTTTCTAATAATAATCAAGAGCAGGTAATGGGATGAGATGAGAAGTTCTTAAGAATGATAACTTGAAAGATCAAACCTTAATACTAGATTGAAGTACAGTTGAGTTAATGAATGCCCTTTGATTTTTAGAATAGATTTGTCCAAAGACAATGAACGTAGAATGACATGTAGACAATCAGCTCAAGTTTTTCTACAATCTTGCAATGTGATGTGTTCTTCTCTTGTTGTGTGTCTAAGCTTCGTTTTGGGGTTTAGATATTCAGTATATATAGTATCTTACCCTTATAATTGATCTCAGTCATTGGATCAATGAAATAGCTTGCGAGTTTGTTTAGTAAAAAAAAAAACAAGTTTTTAAGTTTCCTACAAGTTCAAGCGCCTGAGGTCGAAAGCCCAGGCGACCGAAGTTCCTTAAGCCTTTGAAAAATCAAGTTGGAATACAGGGTCAGGCGCCTAAGGAGGTAAGTTCAGGCTCCTGAAGTGGGTTCAGGCACTTGAGGTTCCAGGGTCAAGCGACCGAAGAGCCTCTGCCAGGTTCTGTATTTCCCATTAATTCTTCAGGCTACCGAACTTAATCTTCAGGCTCCTGAAGAAATTCTTCAGGAAACTGAGGTTGAGTTCAAGCTACCGAAGTCCCCTTTTTTCTCAATTTTTCTTATCTAGTTTAAATTTCTGTTTGCTCATTTTCTTGGGTCTTTTATAAAAAAAACTTTTCCATGATTTAAAAACATTTCTAAGTCCATGGAAATTCCCTAATGATGTACATGAAATGCATTAACCCTAAAATCATCCTAAGTTATGTTGAGCCTCAAATTAAATCATATGACAATGTAAGTACATAAGTTCTAAATACCCATTCCCAAGCTGTTTTTGAACTTTTTCGCTTGCATCTTGATTCTCGTACTCTTTGAGTTCCATGTTGCTTTTTCAAGATTTGTAAGTTTTACTTGAAGGCTTCCATGACTTGTTATCTTTCCGTGCATGCTTAATGTAAGTCCTGTTCACAAACTTAATGCACAAAACAAATACAAAGTGATTTGTCATTATCAAAATAGGATTGGACTCGTAGAGTCAACATTATTATTATCCATGAATAACTTTTCCGAGTCTCTACATTCTCCCTTCTTTATAAAATTTCGTTCTCGAAATTTTTCATTTCTCACATTTCCACTCTTAAAGAAAAACATCACCATTTTATTAATCACCCTTACTTATAGCGGAGGAATACTGTGGTTACATAGGGGTTCTAGGAGATTACAACCATTGAAAGAAAATTCTCCATAAAACCATTAAAACCAAAATACTACCTATACTATATTATACAAATCCAATTACATAACTTAATCCTGGTTCCCACTGAACAGATGTGGGTATCTCTTATGCATCTGCTCTTTTAATTCTGAAGAAGCTTCCTCTATTGCATGGTTGCGCCACATAACTTTTACTAGTGGTATGCTTTTCGTACGCAGTTCTTCCTCTGTCTGATCCAAAATCCACATTGGCATTTCCTCATAAAACAAACAATCACTAAGTTCAAGTGCCTCATATCTGATCACATGGGAGGGATTTGGGACATATTTCCTCAACATGGAAACGTGGAATATGTCGTGAATTTTTTATAAAGCCGATGGTAACACTAACCTTTAGGCAACTGGACCCACTCTTTCAAGAATCTCGAATGGTCCAATATACCTAGGGCTCAGCTTGCCCTTCCTCAAAAATCTCATAAATCCTTTCAATGGTGCCCCCCTCATAAATACATGATCCCCAATGTCAAACTCTAACTCTCATTGGTGAGTATCTACATATCTCTTCTGCCGACTCTATGCTATTCTGATACTGTCTCTGATAAGTCTGACTTTATCCTAAGTCTGATGTATTAGCTCTAACCCCAATATCTATCTCTCCCCAATCTCATCCCAGTACAATGGGGATCAGCATCTCCTACCATACAATGCCTCAAATGGTGTCATCCCAATGCTGGCCTGATAGTTGTTATTATACGCAAACTCGACTAGTGGTATAAACTGTAACCAACTGCCTCCAAAGTCCAGCACGTATGCACGCAGCATATCCTCCAATATTTGTATCATCCTCTCTGTCTGTCCGTCTGTCTGAGGATGGAATGTTGTGCTGAATGATAACTAAGAACCCATGGCCTCTTGTAAACTCCTCCAAAAGCAGGATGTGAATCGTGGATCTCGGTCTGAAACTATGGACACAGGCACACCATGCATTCTAACCATCTCTTGTGTGTACAACTCTACCAATCTATTTAAGGAGTAGTTAACTCTGTTAGACAGAAAATGAGCAGTCGATCCACGACTACCCAAATGGCGTCTTGTCCATGTAGTGCTGGCAGTAGTAATGTAACAAAGTCCATCGCTATATGTTCCCACTTCCACTTAGGAATGTACAACGGCTACAACGACCTCGCCGATCTCTGATGCTCAGCTTTCACCTGCTGGCATGTCAAACACTGTGCTACAAACACAGCAATCTCTCTTTTCATTCCACTACTCCAAAAAGATTCTTGAAGATCCCTATACATTTTAGTGCTACTAGGATGTACCGTATACAGAGATCGGCGTGCTTTCTCCAGAATTACTTTATTAATCTTAGGGTCAGCAGGTACACACAGCCAAGTACGGAACCTCAAAACTCCATCATCAGAGATACTAAAACCTTCCTCCAGACCATCCTGTACTTTCTCTATAAGCTCTACCAACTCTGCATCACTCCTCTAAACTGCTTTAATTCTTTCCTATAAAGCCGGCTGCAACACCAAATTGGCAATAAATGCCTAATGATCTCCTTCTATGAATT
Source organism: Malania oleifera (assembly GCF_029873635.1). NCBI lineage: Eukaryota > Viridiplantae > Streptophyta > Magnoliopsida > Santalales > Ximeniaceae > Malania > Malania oleifera. Next base: position 61,758,492 of record NC_080420.1, read on the forward strand.
CTATCCCAAGTCTCTCCAAATCCATTTGAATCGGATGCTGTATCACCACTGCAGATACTGATGCACTCACTGAATTCCAGCTCAAGGCACCAGCCACCACATTAGCTTTTCCTAGGTGGTAATTGATGGTGCAGTCATGATCTTTAATCAACTCCAACCATATTCTCGGCCTCATATTCAATTCTTTCTACATGAAAAAGTATTTCAGCCTTTTATGACTAGTAAAAATCTCACACCTACCCCCATAGAGATAATGTCTCCAAATTTTCAGTGCATAAACCACCGTTACTAGCTCTAGATCATGGGTAGGGTAATTTTTCTCATATTCTTTCAATTATCGAGAGGCATACGCTATCAATATCCCCTACTACATCAAAACACATTTGAACCCTTTATGTGATGCATCGTTGTAAATCACGAAACCCTCTTCACCTGAAGGAATCGTCAACACTGGTGCAGTGATGAGCCGCTGCTTCAACTCCTAAAAACCCTGCTCACATTCATCATTCCACTCAAATTTCACTCCTTTCCTGGTCAACCTCTTCAAAGGACCCAACAATTTAGAAAAGCCATCAACAAACCTGTGGTAGTATCTCGCCAATCCTAGGAAACTTCTGATTTCCTGCACATTTTTCGGTCCTACCCAGTCTACTACCGCCTTAATCTTGCTTGGATCTACTGAAATACCACCCTTGGATACCACATGTCTAAGGAAGGTAACCTGCTCCAACCAGAACTCGCATTTCTTAAGTTTCACACACAATCTTCTTTCTCACAGCACCTGTAGCACTATCCTCAAATATCGCTCATGCTCCTCTAGGCTCTTTGAATACACTAGTATATCATCAATGAATAACACCACAAACTGGTCTAGATACTGGTGAAAGACCATGTTCATCAAATCTATAAAAATTTTAGGAGCATTTGTCAGTCCAAACGACATAACCAAGAATTTGTAGTAGCCATACCGAGTCTTGAATGCCGTCTTTGAAACATCCTCTACCCTAATCTTTACCTGATGATACCTAGAACATAAATCTATCTTCAAGAAAACCTATGTCCCTTGTAGCTGGTCAAATAAATCATCGATGTGGGGAAGTGGGTATTTATTCTCGATAGTCACTTTATTAATTTCTCGGCAGTCGATGCACATTCTCATCGACCCATCTTTCTTTTTTACAAACAATACCAGTGCTCCCAAGGCAACACGTTGGACCGAATAAATCTCTTGTCCAATAGTTCCTGCAATTGTTCATTTAATTCTTTTAATTCCACCGGTGTCATTCTGTACGACGTTTTCGGAATCGGCACTGTCCCTGGAACTAAATCAATAGTAAACTCTACCTCATAGTTAGGAGGTAGTCCTAGCAAATCCTCAGGAAAAACATCGGAAAAATCCCTCACTATCAGGATATCCTCTAACCTCAACTCCCCTTTATGATATCTCCTTTACACAAGCCACATAATCCTGACAACCCTCTAGCAGCAACCGCCTTGCCTGAATGGTGGATAACAACTGTGGCCGAGTGTGCACACAAGACCCCACAAACCTGTACTCCTATCCCCCTTGAGGTCTGAACACTACCTGCCTCTGATGACATTCTATACTAGTATAGTGAACAGCTAGCCGGTCCATAACCAGTATCACCTTAAACCCATGCCTATCAAAGACCACCAAATCAGCTAATAAAGATCTCCCCTGAATGCATACTGGACAATTCTTGAGTACCCTCTCACATATCCCCACAGCCCCTGTCGGTGTAGCCACTGACAAACTGACCCCCAACTATTGTGTTTCTAACCCATAGAATTTCATAAACTCTAGGGTGATAAAATAATGATTCGCTCCTAAATCAAACAAAGTAGTAGCTGTAAATGACAGAATTGAAATTGTACCTGTCACAACATCTCTTGCTGCCTCTGCATCCCCCGATGTCAATGCGTACACTCGTGCTGGGCAATATTCCTCTCCTATCCACCTCAAGGTACTTGATAACCTCCTTGGTATAGTCTATACGCAGGCACAACAATTGGCAGTGCTCTGCAGTTCCTCGCCATATGCCTCAGCTAACAGCAATGATAACATACAATCTCCCTAACTCGACACTCTCCTAAGTGTCTCTTATAGCATATGAGGCAAAAAGGGGGCATCTTCCTATCTTGCACTACTTGATCTCCTCCTTCCTTTCTCCATCCACCACTGCTATCTTGCCTCATTCAAAGCCCTCGGCTGGACCTTGCCTGAACATCCACAGGCGCGAATTTCTTTCCCTGGCTCTGTGCTGCGGTACCTCTCTGAAGGTCACTCTCTATCACGACAGCTCTATCCACTACCTCTGTAAATATCTGAGCCCAAAAACCTTTAAACTACTCAAACAGACTCTACCTCAGACCCTCCTCTAATTTTCTTGCCTTTCTCTCCTTATCTGGTACCAAATACGGAGAAAATTGAGATAGCTTAATGAATCTAGCTGCATACTACTGTACTGTCATCGGTCCCTACGTCAAGTGCAGAAACTCCACTTCTTTCGCACTTTTGACTATAGCGGGGACGTATCTCTTGAAAAATATTTCCCCTAAGCAGCTCCACATCACCGCTACAGGGTCCGGTCTCTGCTCCTCTAACAGTCTCGCTGATCTCCACTAGCACTTTGCCTCCCCTATTAGCTTAAAAATTGCAAACAATACTTTCTGATCATATATACATGGAAGAATTGCCATCATATCCTCTATGTCCTAGACCCAGTTCTCAGCCGCAAGTGGGTCAGCTCATCTAGAGAATGATGGAGGTCTCATACGTGTGAATTTTTCAATCATGCAACTCCGCTCCCCTAAACCTTTGGCTATCTCTACTATCACCTATTGGGTGACACTACGTAGTACAACATCAGAATCTCCGCCACCCATACTGGAAGGCCTTGCATAATCATCCCCAGCATGTGCACTACTACTCCCTAGATCCATCATGTAAATGAAAATAAATGGTTTTAGAACTCTTTCATCATAACTCACTAACTTACCCAGCATACTTAAAACCCACAAAATTCTCTGCTATAGACATTTCTCTTAACATTATTAATCCCTATTTAAGATTCAATCATACCACTTAAAAACAAGAACTAACAATAGTATCTATGGTTTTCCTAAAATCGTCACCACTAGGAAAAATACAGAAAGAACCACGGAACTCCTGCCTCCAGGTCGCAAGACAGAACCCTAAATTCTAATCTCTTCCTCTAACAATCACTAACTCACTTCTCAATCTATCCATCCACAATTTTCATCAAAATTCATTCCTATACTCTAGTATCGTATTCCACTGTTTACTAAAGTATGTAGAACCTAGCAACCTAGGCTCTGATACTAAACTATGATGCCCCGATTTTTCATACCATTTTTTTTTTATAAATAACATATATAATCACATATCGGCCACGTCAACACCTCTAATACCATACAAACATAACCCGACCCAAAGTGGGTACCGGGTATAAAGAAATTCTCATATACACAAACCTAACAGTGGAAGTCATTTCATATATATACATACCATAGCAAGCAAATACACATACCAGAGTACCAACCATCCATAAATACAAGTCTACCACAAAACTTCTAGGGAAATCAAACCTCCCTAGCTTAAAATACTTACCCTATCTATCCAGGGTATCAGCTCCCCTCTACCTCAGAGCTCTATCACTGGGTCTATTTCGGTTTCCTGAAATATTTAAATGATTGGGTGAAACACATCTCAGTAAAATGGAATAAATTATCTATAGAGTGTGGCAGTATGAATTTCATTATATCATAACATATACTCATATCAGTGATAGTATCTTCTAAGAAAAATATACTATTTCCACATTTACAATCATATAGATATACAACACAAGCTTTCATAAGCTTTCACTTTCATTTCCAAATCCGTTCATACACAACCCATGTTTACCAGCGAAGTTCCTAAGAATAGGGAAGTTTAGCCGCCCATACAAGCAGCTTCCCTCTGCCCTAACATCATTTGTATTCTTACCCGAATAACTCGGGTTTGGTAACAACTGACATTTATTAGGGCACTCGCCTTACTCAGTAAGCCCTCGGGTGGAGTGTTTTACTCCGCTTTAATTATTTATATTATTTACTCACACTATTTCATTCACATTTCCATTTTCATTTTCATTTCATTTCCATTTCATTTCATTTTACATATAGCTCATGAGTATCCTCGAGAATCGATACATCTATGTCTGTAACTCAGGCTTCCCTGAGGATATCTTTCCACGTTATGCTTTCCCCTATGAATAGGATTGTGCGGCTCGAAGGCTAGATCTAACCACGATTGGCCGACCAGGTTAGATCAAAATATCATCTCATATATCCCGTGCCTATAGTACGACTGGCCGGCCTCTAGCCCTGATCCGGACTCAGGGGGCACAACAATTCTACTAAACAGCTCAATCAACTATCACGCCACATGCTCCACGAGTCCGTATGGTTACACTATCTCCAATAGCAACGGTACCGTGCTCAATATCATAACCCATCATTAGGGTTTTCATATCTATCCATCAGGGTTATCACTACCACATACGCACAATCATTATGTGGTATTGGAATTTCATCATTCTCATTTCTGCACTCACATTTCAGAATTTCACATTTCAATTCTCATAATTCAATATTCATATTGCAAAATTTTGCATTGCAATATTTCTCATTCTCATATTCTCATATTCATATTTACATACCAGTATTCACATATCATTATTCTCATTGCAGCATTATCATTGCAATGTTCACATTTTCAGTAATCACAACTCATTTCATCATTTCAATGGTATTTCATCAATTCAATGCTCATTTCATCTCATAAATTCACATACATATCTCATTTCACATAATTCACATTTCTTAATAAAACATTTCCATATATCATGTTTCATCATTTCTTAGAAGATATACTTTCGGTAAATAATCACTTCTTATCATTTCCCCATTTCAAATTTCATATCTCAATTCACATTTCATAATCTTATATTCTCAGAGTAAATCATTTAACCCAAATTTAAACATATCTCAATATAAATCATATGCCACACAAATTTCATTTGGTATTTATATCATAATAAATTTCAAGTAAAATATCATAATACCATTTTCACATAATAACTCAATTAGTATTTCTCAAATCGAATGTAATAATTTATTTCCATTACCTGACTTACTAAGAGGCTCGTAAACACCCAAAATTTGACACTCCTCGGCGTTCACAACTCAAAAGGCTAAAAATCACATTTTTACCAAATCAGTCAACTCATTTCTCACAAAAGTTTATGTATAATACTTCCCAGATTTCAAATACTTCAAACAACCCATTTAACCCTAAAATCTCTTACTTACCCTAATTTTGGGATGATGCCCCAAAACCTCAATCTGAAAATCTACTCCTCCTAAGTTGCAGAGAATCTTCCCAAGAACCTCGTGGTGGTTCCTGATTGTCAAATTGGGCTTTAACGAAGCCGGAATGAAGAGAGAAGGAGAGGGAACCGTGGGTACAGAGAGAGAAAACGAGATAGAGAGAAAATATTTGCTAAAAATGATGAATTTGCACATTTATACCCCTGGCATTCGTCGACAAATTCAAAGGGTTCGTTGACGAACCCGTAAAGGAACTTCGTCAACGAGGAGGCTATTTGGTCAACGAACCAGAAATTTCCTAAAATTCCCCAAACTCTCGGTAATCTCTCATCGACAAGACACATTTACCTCATCGCCAAAATCTATGGGACGTTCGTCAACAAAACCCTGTTTTCTCCCTTTTAAAATTTCCTTCCCCTTCTCTTTCCTTTATTATTATTATTATTATTATTATTATTATTATTATTATTATCCATGAATAAATTTTCCAAGTCTCTACACACTACTCTTTGGTTACTTCTGATTTGCCATAGATGGAGGGTATCCTTTAGATATGATCACAATTTTAAATCAAGGATACGAACCCATGACAAGGTAGAATCTTTACTAGATGTGATCATAGTATAGTAAAGATTTCCTATGGAGGATATGAACCAAAAATTAGAGAATTTGGTACATTAAGCACATAGGGATTTTATTATGATTCGATGAACAATTTAAATCCCTTTCAGGCTGCCTCTAATTTGTTAAGAAGGATTGACTTTTAATAAGCACTCAATAGATATGGAATTTATGATAATCAGTGCTAATGACTAGAATGATGACTAAACTTTGATCAAGACTTTTATCTTCAAAAATGAGTTTAGGGTAAAATGATATATAGCATGAGACTGATCCCTAAAACTCAATCCTGTGTATTGGACAACGGATGCCTAACTTAAGATTTTTATATTCAAGCATGGATTAAGCATTAAAAATTATATACCAGGCACAATTGCTTTTTCCATTAGGAAGTGGATTTTATTCTAGTATGTTGTAGCCAATGTTTTCATATTTTACCCAATCATAATGATGTAAATGCAAGTTTGGATTAAAAATATTTTACTTTGAATTTTTGAATTGGCTTGATTCTCTAAGATTCTTAGTATAATAAAAATGTAATGAATGTGCATACCAAGATTTTCATTTTAAGCATACACCACTTCCCAAGCCTCTCAATCATCACTACCCCCTAAAACTAACCTGAGAGGATCGATCAACTGACCTCAGACGATTTTCAAAGCGTTCGATACTCAGTTTGCTAAGTATTGAAGGTTAGTCGACTGAACACTTTTTGTGCTTCTATGGACGGTCAAATGAGCTTTGAAAATGGCCAGATAATGAGGTTCAGTTGACTGGTGAATGTACCGGTCGATTGGCCTTAAAGCACTTTTCAAATTTTTGCAAACTTCGTACGACTAAGGAAAGTGAAGTGGAAAAATGGTCGGTCGACTGAGCTTTGTAAAAAATTTGATTCTGGCCTAAGGCATGGTCGGTCAACTAAGCTAGTTTGAACGTGTATGGTTCAGTCAACAGAGCTCAATTAAAACCTAAGTATTAGCCCTATTTTGACCTTGAAATTTTCCAACCCTATGATCACGAGTATGACATTTTAAGTGAAGGGTTTTCTATGAAAATTTTGGTTCCCTAAGGTTAGTATATGGTCAATTGAGCTTAGCATTATATCACGTGGAGCAACATTATTGCAGATCAAATATAAACTAAATGCAATTACAAATCAAATGATATGAATATCTTCTTCTTCTTCTTTGCTCTTCTAATTCTTCATGGAATATGTCGGACAATATGTTATTTAAGTCCTTTAGGCTTCCATTTTTCCTTTACCTCGTGTGTGCTGAACCATAAACATGTTCAAACACTAAATGCACACCTGAGATACGAGTGGTTTGTCATAATCAAAATGGGATCGAACTCAAAAAGTCAACAAAATTTGTCACACCGAATAAGCTACCATACAACTTGCCTCTATTGCAAGATATGGAGCATGAGATCTAATTGTTACCAAGAGTGAAGCCTCCTACTCAGGGGTTATACTATATAGTACCTCCAGATTTAGCAAAGTTGGCAAAGTTGATGAAGCAAGTTGATAAGTTGTTGGAAGCGGACTATATATGTCCTTCTAAAGCGCTATTTGGAGCACTAATGTTGTTTATAGGACATTGTGCTTGCCTATACTCACTTGTCTTCTATATGTGAGAAGGGTAATCATCATTTAAATAGTAGTATAGATTTTATATATTAAGTTTGTTAATGCCTTCGTGTGGAATAGGAATATAACTCCTTAGTTATATTCCCTAGTGTCAAAGTTAGAATATCATAGAAAGCTCTTAAGGGGAGGGTGAGTGCTTATCAGTTATTGTAAAACTCACTAACACTGGTTAACATGTTTAGCCCACTTGCCTCTATCACTAAATATGTGTTGCCTACAGAGGTGTTAGTAATGAATGTGTTGCTTTACAATTTACCACATGATTCTTATTTCTTTACATGATTGCTTAGTATTTTCACTTACTTTGCCATAAGTGGTTGTGAATGTGTTCTTGTGATAAACCGCAATATACAACAAACTAGTTATGTTAGAGTGCTATAGCTAGTGTCACAAGGCCCTTCACATGGTGTGAAGTGTTTGGCCCGTGACACCTAACGATGTTTATTTCAATAATAAACGGAGAATTGAGAAAATAAAGAATGGATTGATTAGACATACAAGAAGTTGAAGGAGTGAGAATGAACCATCCTTATAATTGCAGGATCAATTGAAGCAATGGATCATATTGGAGTGGCAGTACCTTCTTTGAATAAAGACCACATGACTAGTTTTGGCCCATGTGTATCCTTCTTGACCAAATATCTTGAATCAATTTTTGATGAAAAACTTTGGGGCTTGAGGTGTATGCCCCTTGCCCAATAAAACAGTACCACATATGCTTGTGTGGGGTCGTATTGCTTACATAGCAGCCTCTTATTAAAATGGAAGCATGTACCCCTATCAAGGGTTCATGACTTCATGGTTCAAGAAATTAAAAACAAACCAATCTCATTAATTAATTGATATTTTAATTAGCCGATGGTTCTAAATGATTATATAATTCAAAATGATTATCAAAATATTGCAATTCATATGATGGAAAAAAATTAAGCCTTCAACTTAAATTTTGATTTGGTGTGTTTAGTCAAACTTTATTTCTACAAATCAATCTTAAACTAGTTGTGTATATAAGTTTTATATATATATGTTGTTTTTTTGTCCTACATTGGTAGAATAATTCCACATTAGTATAAAAAGTTGTTATGAATTTTTTGTATTATTTGTCCCACATTGGAGAGAAGTGTTTTTTGGACTTGAGGTTGAAGCTATATAAAGAGCTCAACTATTCATTTGTAAAATACACCTTAAAGTTGTACTTTGTCAAGAAGTAGTGGATTGATCGTCGGCGTCCGACGACATAGGTAATTTTATACTGAACGTCGTTAATTTCTTATCTTGTTCTTTTTACTGTTTTATTATTAGTTTCTGTATTACTTTAGTTTCTTATATATTCAATAGCAATAGTTGTAGTAAAATACACTTCAAAGTTGTACTTTGTCAAGAAGTAGTGGATTGATCGTCGGCGTCCGAGGACATAGGTAATTTTATACTGAACCTCGTTAATTTCTTGTCTTGTTCTTTTTACTGTTTTATTATTAGTTTCTACATTACTTTAGTTTCTTATATATTCAATAGCAATAGTTGTAGTATTGGTGTTTGGCACAAGTAGGGTGCTCGGTACAACAATTGGTATCAGAGCTAGGTTAAATAGTGTTGATATGGAGGTGTTCCTCTGTTAGGATCCTTGATTGCACGTTTGATACCTAAGAAAGACCTTATCTAAGCGAGTGCTCAAAGACCATTGTGGCTCTGTCACTACCTGGAGGTTAGCTTGGTCAAAGTGAAATTTCATAGGATAAAACAAAGTAGACACAGTTGGTACATACTATTCATCCTAGGTCTTTTGCTTTGTTGGTTGCTATTGAATATATAGAAGATGGTAGAAACTAGTGCAGCAGTAGAAGAAACTCTATCCACACGAACTCCAACTCGTTCGGCTTCGACATCATTATTGAAGACGATAGCTAATGCTCAGTTTGAGGTGAAGAAATTTGATGGTACCAATAATTTTGGTATATGGCAATGTGAGGTGACGGACATCTTATATCAGCAAGAAGTAGATATTGCTTTGAATGATAAACTAGTAGATATGGGTGACAGAGATTGGGAAAAGATCAATCGTCAGGCATGTGGTACAATTAGTCTGTGTCTTGCTTAAAATCAGAAATATTGTGTTATGAAGGAGACATCTGCAAAGAAATTGTGGAAGACATTAGAAGATACATTTATGACCAAGAGTCTAGAAAATCGGCTCTATTTGAAAAATAAATTGTTTCACTTCCAGTATCACCCAGGTATTTCAATTAATGACCACATAAATGCTTTCAATAAAATTTTGGCCAATTTGTTAAATTTGGATGAAAAGGTGAAAGATGAGGATAAAACCATATTATTACTGAATTCTCTCCCTGATGAGTATGAACATTTGACCATCACTTTATTGTATGGGAAAGATAAAGTTACTTATGGTGTTGTTTGTACTGCATTGATTAGTATTGAATGCAGAAAGAAGGATCAAAGGATCCATAAGGAAACAGTTGAAGCTGACAATAAGGGGACGTTCTCAGAGTCGTATGCTTGGAAGGAAGAGTAAATCTCATGGGAGACTTGCTAAAGATGAATGCACCTTTTGTTATGAGAGAGGGCATTGGAAGAAAGGTTGCCCTAAATTACAGTAGAAGAATAAGGGCAAAGCACATTCTAATGTCAATATAGCCAATGATGATGGAAGTGAGTCAATATTTTCTCTTATTGGAACATCTTCGTCACATTATTTTGGTGAGTAGATTTTGGATTCTGGTTGTTCCTATCACATGTGTCCCAATAGGGAATGGTTTTCTAATTTTGAAGAATTAGATGGTGGGATTGTTTTTTATGGGAAATGATAATACTTGTAAAACAACTGGGATAGGATCAATACAGTTGAAATGTCAAGATGAAACTATTAAGACCTTGACTGATGTTAGATATGTTTCAAGCCTAAAGAAGAATCTAATTTCATTGGGTGCTTTAGAATCTAAAGGGTTCACTATCACTTTGAAAGATGGAACCTTAAAGATTAAATCAGGTGTGCTAGTGGTGATGAAAGGAATAAGGAAGAATAACTTGTATTATTTACAAGGTAGTACAGTTATTGGCTTAGCAGCTGTTATTTCTAAGAAAGATGTAGGTTCAGATACAACCAGGTTATCGCATATGTGATTAGCACATGCAGGAGAAAAATCTTTGCAACAATTAGCTAAGCAAGGTTTGTTAAAGGGTGCAAAGGTGTGCAAACTTGAATTTTGTGAGCATTGCATTCTGAAAAAATAGACTAGAGTGAAATTTGGCACTGCAATCCAACAAACTGAAGGTATTTTAGACTACATCCACACAGATGTATAGGGGGCCACAAAAATGACTTCGTTGGGTGGTATGCATTATTTTGTCACTTTTGTTGATGATTTTTCCAAAAGAGTTTGGGTTTATTCCATAAAGCATAAAAATGAAGTGTGTGATATTTTCCTTAAGTGGAAAAAATTAGTTGAAACTCAAACTGGCAAAAAGATTAAATGACTCAGATCAAAAAATGGTGGTGAATACACAAGTGACCCGTTTATGAAGGTATGTCAAGATGAAGGTATTGCTCGACACTTCACAGTTCAAGATACACCATAGCATAATGGAGTGGCAGAGCGCATGAATCGGACTTTGCTGGAGAAAGTTCGATGTATGTTATCTAATGCTGGGTTAGACAAAAGGTTTTGGGCTAAGGCTATTCGATATACGTGTCATCTCATCAATCGTCTACCATCATCTGCAATAGGGGGAAAAACTCCCTATAAGGTATGGTTTGGAAAGCCTGCTAACAATTATGATTCTTTACATGTATTTGGTACTATGGCTTATTATCATGTTAAAGAATCTAAGTTTGATCCAAAAGCCAAGAAAGCAATATTCGTGGGGATAAGTACAAGAGTCAAAGGATACCATCTTTGGTATCTAGAGACGAAAAAAAATGATTTTAAGTAGGGATGTGACTTTTGATGAACTTGCGATGATGAAGAAAACAATACGCAAAGAGTCACGTGTTGAAGAGAAGACCAGTGGTACTCAACAATAGGTAGAGATTAAGACAATTTTGGGAAACCCAGTGAGAAATGAGACTACACAAAGTAACTCTCCAATTATGGTGGAGAATAGTGTACAAGAAGAGGAGATTTCAATTTGAGAATCTTCACAGCAACAAGAATCAATTGTTTCTCAGAGGCTAAGACAAGAAATTAGAAAACCTGTTCGGTATACTGATATAGTGGCCTATGCACTTCCAGTTGTGGATGATAATGTTCCTTACACTTTCAAAGAAGCAACGAGGAACTCTGAACTAGACAAGTGGAAAAGAGCGATGGATGAAGAAATGCAGTCTCTTCATCAGAATCAGGCTTAGGAGCTAGCCCAGATGCCCAAGGGTAAGAAAGCAATTGGTTGCAAATGACTTTATGTAAAGAAAAAAAGGATTTCCATATGCAAATAATGTTCACTTCAAAGCTAGATTGGTAGCTAAGGGCTACGCACAGAAGGAAGGTGTTGATTATAATGAGGTATTTTCTCTAGTTGTTAAAACATTCTTCCATTCGAATTTTGTTGGCTTTGGAAGCACAATTTGATCTTGAACTAATTCAGCTCGATATAAAAACTACATTTTTACATGGTGATTTGGAAAAAGAAATTTATATGACTTAGTCAGATGGATTTTAGGTTGCGGGAAAAGAAAATTGGGTATATAAATTGGGCAAATCGTTGTATGGTTTAAAACAGTCTCCAAGATAGTTGTACAAACGATTTCACTAGTTTATGATAGGTCAGAAGTACATCAGAAATAAACATGATCATTGTGTTTATTTTCGTAGACTACAAAATGGATCTTTTATATATTTACTCTTGTATGTTAATGATATGTTGATAACTTCAAAGAATAGGGAAGAAATCAACAAGTTGAAAAGTCAGTTAAATCAAGAGTTTGAGATGAAAGATCTTGGCGAATCAAAGAAGATACTTGACATGGAAATTCGCAGAGACAGAATGATAGGAATAGTTGGTTTGTCTTAAAAATATTATTTGAAGAAGTTAGTACAGAGTTTTGGCATGTCTGAGCAATAAAAACTAGTAAGCACTCCTCTTGCTTCTTATTTCAAACTTAGTGCAACTTTATCTCTTAAATCAGATAAGGAACGTAAGTATATGTCACAGGTTCCTTATGCAGGTATATGCATGATCCGGGTAAAGGACATTGGCAAGCTATGAAATGGATTTTGAGATATATTATGAATACAATTGATGTTGGTATAGTATTTGAGAAAAATAATACTATTGATCAACGTGTTGTTGGATATGTGAATTCTAATTTTGCAGGTGATTTGGATAAACGTCGATCAACTAATGGATATGTTTTTACATTTGCTAATGGTCCAATGATTTAGAGGTCTACCTTACAGTCTACCATTGCCTTGTCTACAATAGAAGCAGAGTACATGGCAGCTTCAGAGGCTGTTAAGAAAGCTATTTGGTTACAGGGTTTACTTGAAAATTTGGGAGTTGTTCAAAAGTACATTGTTGTATTCTGTGATAGTCAGAGTGCTATTCATTTGGCAAAGAATCAAGTCTATCATGCACGAACAAAGCACATCAACGTTCGATTTCATTTTATGCGGGATATTATTGATAGAGGTAAAATACTTCTTCAGAAGATTGTTACAACTAAAAATCCCACAAATATGTTGACCAAGATTGTGACAACAATCAAGTTCAAATATTGTTTGGATTTGATCAATATCCTGCAAGTCTAAATATTTTTGGAATGCATCGATGATGTAGAACTCCAGAAAATGTTGGTGACTAAAAAATTTGTTGAATTTTTCGTTAAGGTGGAAATTTGTTGTTTTTTTGTCCCATATTGGTAGAATAGTTCAACATTAGTATAAAAAGTTGTTTTGAATTTTTTGTATTATTTGTCCTACATTGGAGAGAAGTGTTTTTTGAACTTTGAGGTTGAAGTTATATAAAGAGGTCAACTCTTCATTTGTAAAATACATATCAAAGTTGTACTTTATCAAGAAGTAGTGAATTTATCGTCGGTGCCCGAGAACGTAAGTAATTATATACTGAACCTCATTAATTTCTTCTCTTATTCTTTTTACTGTCTTATTATTAGTTTCTGCATTACTTTAGTTTCTTATATATTCAATAGTAATAGTTATAATATTGGTATTTGACACAAGTGAGGTGTCCGTCACAACAATATATATATATATATATATATATATATATATATATATATATAAAATTCAAGTTGTTCATGTAAATAAAATCTAAAATTGAACTAATAGCTTAAAAGCATAAATAGGATGAATCTGAAACCAAGACCAAAAACATTAACCAAAGTTTGGCTCAGGTCGAGTAGGATTGTGAACTCAGGCAATTCAGTTTAAGTTGAAGCATACATTCTGTTTGCTTTTCAAAATTTTCTAAATATCTCTAATTTAGGACATGAAAATATTTCTCATTTTTAAGGCTCAAATCTTTTGTGGCATGGAAACCTCATAAATGACTAGATCCAAAAGTGTAAATTTCAAAGAAAGAACGTTATGAATTTTTATTTTTATTTTTATATTTTTGGTAAACTAAAGGGACGGGACGTTTGTTTTAACTTCAGATCAGGCGCTGAAAGTCTTCGTACCGAACTAGCGAATGCTTCCTCGGTGATTCGGTCAGCACCAACCTAATTACCCATTCACACATTTGTCCCTCTGTTCTCCTCTCACGCGACACCGGTGCGTCTTCTCCTCTTAAACCTCTTCCCCTCTGCTGCTGCATCCAACTATTTTTGGTAAAAGGCAAGACACTAAAAAGCTTATGGAAATCTGGACATGCAAGCTTTTGGTGAAGGGACGCAAGTCATGCAAGAGGCCCTTCCCTGCTCATCACGCTTTTGTGCTTGTAACAATAAAGCTCCACACAATCTCCTTAAATTTTAATTGAGAAGGTTCATATTTTGAGTCAATTTTGCTGGATTTTTCAAAATTTCTTGAGATTTCTTAAGACTCCAATTTTACCAGGTCTGTATATACTATATACTCTCTCCTCTCTCAACTCAATGATGGTTAGCTGTAGCTATTATTTTCTTCCCCTTCATTTCATAAAATTTTTAAATTAGCGAATGTTGCGTGTGTAAATCGGAGAAGTGGGTTGGCTGGAAATGTAATTTTATTTTTCATTAAATTTCACATTTTAACAGTTTAAACGGTTAAAATGACGACACAAATATACGGAGCCTTCAAATATCTTAGTGCTCAGATTTAGACTGATTATATTTTTAACCTGGCTCATAGATTCAGCTCTCAATTTTATGGAAACCCCCCTAATTTTTTGTATTGCGTTGATTCAGCCCATCAATTCAATTTACCATGTCAAATTTGAGAACGTATTATGATCAATACTTGGGATAACGCTAGTATAATACTTGTACTATCAAAATATTCTTCCACAAGACATTACCGCACTTGAAAACGTATATTGCCTCGGATTTGAAATTGCGAAATCCAACTGCCCATTCCATGCTCCCAAGGCTCTGCAGCACAGGTCTGGACAATTAAGGTTCATCAACTCCACAAACCCATAAGCTCAAACCTTGAAATTAAATGCATAAATTTGAATAAAATGCAATTAATACAAAATTATATTGATTCTATCTGATACAGAGTCCCTGACAAACTACGGATAACTTCACAAGTAATATAAACATCAAAAATGCTACAACGAGTTGCAATCTCCTCATACACTATAGTTAGGCCGATCGGCTGCTCCTTAAAATGAAACTACTGCTTTAACCTTAAACCATAATCTATGGAATTGACAAATAATAGGTTACACACACACACACAAGTAAAATTGAGAAATAATAGGTTACCTCAATCTCAATACTATGCTTGAACTGCATGACCCTATCGTGTAAGGGTGTGTAAGGAGGGTCCATGGAGAAACCATCTATTATTCTACTTCAAAACATGATAAGAGACATCTCCAAACCAAAATAGCATGCTGATAATCACCCGCAGCCTGCTCTAGCAAGCATGCAAAATAACCACTTGACAACATACAAGGATTAAATAGCAGCATCTTTTGCATCTCGATTATATTAATACTTGCATCTGCACACAACTGCATATACCCGTAGATGAGACAACCAGGAAATCATCTATTTCTACATTCTGCAGTCATGAAACAAAAATTGTACTTCCTGAATAAATAAACAAGCACCCCTTTAATATTCATAGATTACCAAATGCTCAAAATATACAACCTAGCCATATTTTACAAAATGTATGAAATTACATTAATGACCCTCGAATTAGTCGCCCTTCCACTGAGATCCAGAGAAACTAGAACCAGTGTAGAAACAGTTTTAAAGTGATACACAATGAATTGAAAGGGAGGATGAAAGACTTGGGACCACCACTGCCAACCTACTCAAAAACAAAAGCTTTGTGTACAAATTATGCCAACAGCAGTGGGACGAGCAGAGTAGAGTACGCCCGGTGTTGCACCAGGGCAAATTTGAGCATTCTTTTGGTGAACTGAGATGGACAGCATAGTTTCCCTCAAACTTCACTTCCGATGCCTCCGCTTGGGTTCAACTCTCTGCCTCTTGTCCTCATCCCATTCTCTGTCGTACATCCTAAACCATGAATATTAAGGACTATACATTTTTTATGCTGTGAAATACCTTAGCACACTAAAAACATGATTAACAAAGAGAATAAACTAGGCATTTAGGCTCCCTTCATTTCATGCAAAATAATATCACTGTCATTTTCAACAATCTTTGGGTCATAGTTTCTCCATGTTTTCATCAACGTAAATAATTTTCAGCTGATCAATTAAACAGGCCCTTTAAAGTGGAAAACATCAGCTTTAACAGTGATAGTGGGAAATAATTTTCGGCATTCTATCAGTAGATCAAAACCAACTGTTTTCTAAGAAACCCTCCAGCGAATTTGTTTTAAGAGTGTTTAACAGTGATAGTGGGAAATAATTTTCGGCATTCTATCAGTAGATCAAAACCAACTGTTTTCTAAGAAACCCTCCAGTGAATTTGTTTTAAGAGCTGTGCTCTACAAAACAGACAGAAGTACAATTTTGTTCAACTTCTTTACCATTATGCCCATGTCCTCATTCCATAGAGCATACATCAAAACATTGAGGAACACCATATCATTTCAACAAGAGGTCGGTATCTGGTTACTTTAGTCTTTTTTTTTCTTATAATGTGCACTCTCCATGCTGTAATGTAGTGTGTTTAGTAAACTATACATTCAATGGCAACTTCTTCGACCATTATCATTGGAATATCCTGATTAATGCACGTGCGAATGCTTGCATGTGTGCTGTGCATGCATGTAAATCTATCAATGATGGTTGCATGAATTAAAGCAACTTGCAAACTTGCATGAATTAAAGCATTTGAGAGGATACGGGTCAGCATCACGACGGGTCATCTTTCCGGCAACTTCTTTACCATGTATCCTCAAGCCAGGTTCCTCCAAGTAACCAGCACGCTGAACCATGCCCCCCTTGCGGTCTCCCCTTTCTCTTCCATCATATGAATGTGACATACCAATAGCAAGGGTGGGAGGTGGCAGAGCTGGTGAGTACTCACCTAGTTCCCCAGATGGCATATGCTCCCTTTTAAGTTTCCTCCTCTTGGAGGCTGCACTAGCATCCATTTCCTCCTTCAGCAGGTTCACTTTCTCCCTATCTCTATCCCTATCCCTCTCCTCCACCTACACAAACAATTGAAAGATGTTAATAAGCTTCATGCAAGACATACAAAATATAGATGAGCACCCAGCCAGGGCTGAAACTCAAGTCTACATTCGGAACAGCTTTGGCATGCAACTGATTCTATAAGCAGCATTTTTTTTTTGCAAATTAATATTTGATCAAACTCAAACAATGTAAAATTGCCAACGAAATTGTTGAAAGTGAACAGCACAATATCACTTTTCTGTCTCAAATGAGCACATAATTAAGTGTAATGATTTTAAGATGGCCAATAACTTTTTCCTAAGCTAATCAGTCAATGATAATTATCATATCCAAATAATCTCATGATTGCTGCAAAAGATAAATGAAAATGAAAAGCAAAAAAAAACTCTAAACGAGGGGTTAAAATATGTACTTGAGAGTCAGTATTTCATATTTATCATGCAATGTTTCAGGAATCTAGAATTAATTCAAGGACAAAGTGTCCGCATCCAAGTATTGCCATTTTTCTTCTTGTTTGGGGCACCCGGGGTATGTGGTGGTTGGGGGCTAAATCTGCTGATTGGAGTTGTTTAAGCTGCACTCAGGAGCATGGATTTCGAGCCTTGAATTTGAATTTGAGTGGATTTGAACAAAATTCAAAATAAATTTGTATTACATTTTGTTCAAATCCACACAAATCCAAATCCAAGACTCTCCCAAACACGGTAAGAATTTTCAATTTTTCTGGAAACTAGTTAATTTTTGTAGAGATATGAGGTTGTAACACTATTCTGGATGAGCTACAAATTATTCCTAAATATTCAATTTCTTCTCTTTTCAACTTCTATCTTTTCAGGACTACAGACTGTTCCATTGTCTCTAAATTTTTTACAAACTCTATCAAAAATGCCGTGTTCTCAGTTTTTAGAGATCATCAATATAAACAAATGTTTTAAAAGGCCAAGGCATAAGGCGAGGCACTCTTAACCCTTACGAGGTGTGGCGTAAGCTTTAAGGCGTTGGGGCATAAGCCTTTTGAGAATTTATTTTTAGAAAAAAATATGTGAATAAATTACATATTTTAAAAATAAATAAAAAATTAAGAAAATCACAAATATAATCTTAAAAAAAATAAAATATAATTTTCAAACTACTTGCTGGCCATTCAAAAAAATTGCATACTTAAATTCATTACGTAAATCATGGCAAGAGATAGCTACAACATTTCAAAGTTCAAATTATTTTTCAAGATCTAGGATACAACTAAATTGTTTTGGAAAAGGTTGAGGGTCAAGAGCTTTAGAAATCAACTCATATTATGACATTCATTTTATATAAACATGGAGTCAATATTTTCTAGCCAAATCTTACTTGAGAATCACATACCCAAAATGCATAAGCCTCAAGTAAAAAGGCAAAAAAGGCATGCCTTTTGTGCAAATGCGTAAGCCTCAGTGTGTAATGCGTTAGCCTTTTTGGGATTTGGTATTTTAGATTTAGCCTCTAAGGCATTTTAGGCATGCCTCGCCTTGAGGCTCTCCTCAAGGTGAGCCTCGATTAACCATTTAAAACATTGATATAAACTAGACATAAATCCTTATGGTAACATGAAACATATTCAAGTCATCTCTTCAAGATGAAGAGTGTTCTTCCTCCTCTACATTAGCTTCATCCATGAACTTTTCATAATATTTCTCAAATTAAGGCATAATAATTTAGTTTCTGGATCCGTATCTAGAGATCAGGATCTTCAAATTTTCCTTTTTCCTAAAGTGTTGTCAACATTTTTTGTTTGACCTGTCATATAAGTATCTGATTGTCGAGGAGTTAGTCAAGGCTATTTTTTTCCTTTATTTTTTACCTTCTTTTTCTCCATGGTAAATAGGTTAGTCAGGGTATAATAAAATGTGCATGAACTAATCTAGGTTAGAGAAAAATGTTCACATGCATGCATATATTTGCAGGTAGCCAGGTATTAGAAACATAAGAAATCATTTTCAGCAGAGTTGAGGCTAAAATTTTGCTCTCAAGGATAGAGAGCTCTTTTGCTTTGATCAGTTTTTCAACAGAACCCCAGTCCGGCTACCACTCATCTTACTTCTAGGGCACATCCAAGACAATAATTTACAGTGTCTTATTGTACAATAGACTACACAAAGACAATTATGTGCATGTGTGCGCATGTTAGTTTCTAAGAGCAAGCCAAATGCTAGGCCAAGTTAACGCAGCCTATAATCTAAAGAAATATGTAAACGTGTATATCTCTGGCTCGGCATAATTAGCAAGCATGCAAGTAGGTTTTGCAAACTTGATGGCTGAATCACCAGCAAATAACAATGAACCATGTACATGTAGTGCAGTATGAAGGAATGAAGATGTGAATAGTGAAAATGTGAGGCAGTCCAACAGCCAGAACTAATGAGATTCTTCAATAATTCCAGCCATTTGTCAAACATATGCTCTGGCAGCCAATCTCAAAATGTTAATTCTGAGCATGAGTGGAGGAAATTGTAATTCTGAGCAACTTAACAAAACCAAGTTCATGTACCTTAAAGTTTCCCACCCCAGCAATCTCATGGTTATAATGTCCTACATGTATATAATACAGTTAAATGAACTGCAATTTCCAATAAAATCAGCTACCTCATAAATCCAGTTATCTACAACTATTAAGAAATTGGGAATATGAGCTAAAGAATGCCTACTAAAAATTAGCACATCACTGTCCATAGAAAGTTGTACAAATATGATAATACGTTTGTTGAAACTAATATCAAAGTGCATCTAATCCAATATTGACCTAGCTAAATTGCTGATAAAATGTATTTGAAAAAAACACAAGGTTGAATTCATATGACACCAACATCCAAAAGAAATGTGATCATGCAGTTAGTATCAACTGTATGATGGAGGAGCCACTGGTCCCATAAGTTGAATCTTTCCTCTCTAGTGAACACATTTCAAACAACAAAATTATCAACAACACTTTTATCATTGGATTTATATTTAAAATAAAAAAAATAAATAAATAAAAATAAAAATAAAAACATTTTCAACATTTTTATAAGCATTTTTCAACATAACTTCATGCCACAGACAATAGTGGATAAGTCGCAAAACTCAATATCAATTCCCAGAAGCCAATAAATTTAGCTCAGACATAAGTCAAAAGCAATCAAAGGGCTGTGCTGTCTGAAAACAAACAAACAAAATTATCCATATGTCGTTCATACTACCAAAAATTTGAAACTAATACTGTTATGTTAATTTTGGATATTAAAGGTATGTGAAGCTGCAGTGAAAACTGACACATACCTTCATTGAAAGGCCCTCTCGTTCATCCCGCTTTCTATCACGAAAGTCATCATCTCTTCTACGTTTTGCATCATCCTGTGAAACTAAGGAATTCTCCTCAGATCGTCTCCTTTCTTTCTCTTCATGTCTTGGAGAAAGCCTTTGAGTATGTCTGGCAGTTCCAAACCTTCTATCGGCATCTTCATCTCTTCTACCAGCATTGACAGACTGTGGGACAAGATTAGGAGGCAAAGGTGGCGGAGGAGGCAAGCTCTGACCATGGAACCGATCGTCAAGATGAGATTTTTCTGTTTCACTATAACGGAGTTTGCTTCTGTCATCTTTGTTCCTTTCATCCTTACCTCTTTCAGTGAGCTTATCAAAGCTCCTCTCACTACCTCTCTCTTGCACTCTTTCAACAGAACGTTCTCTTCCATATCTTTCAAGCGACCTATCTCTGGACTTCTCAACCAGAAGATCATCCCCGCGGGATTTATCAGAACGTTCCAACCGTTCTCTATAATCCCTGTCATGTCTTTCAATGCCTTTGTCTTTTGACCTATCCAAATGTTTATCTATTACCTTATTAATACCTTGCTCATCACTTCCCGATTTTTCAATATCAGCAGGATGAATCCTGTCCACCAATCGAGGATCCATGGGTCTCTCCCTATCAGGAAATCGAACATCAGCATCTGAATCTCTCACTTCAGTGTCCCCTTTCCGACGTTTATTTAATCTATCAGGCTCTTCAGTAGAACTAATTCTCTTCGACTGTTTGTCGCTGGTCTTTGAAGCAGTTACGTTATTATCATGTCTGGGAGAATGAATAGATCGCGAAGAGGATGACCTTGGAATATCTTCAGTGCCATCATCTTTTGCAGTAGAAACCCTCAAATCACAAGACCTGGCAGCTCCACTCTCCACTTTTAATTCACTGCCATGGGTATCTAGCGATGTTCTTGTAGATGAAATTCCCTTGACTGAGATTGAGACTGAACCTGTGTTACCATTGGCTGAAACAGCAGTGGAAACATTAACTGCCACACCTTGCCTGCCCTCTGCGGGGTGTGAGTGGGGATCTCGGTCAGTAGTGGAAGAACCAGGAGTTCTGCCAATGGTCATTCCAGATTTACCATCATCTTTTGCTAGTTCTTGTTTAGACGGTTTTGAAAGGGATCCAGCGGCCACTGATCGTTTTACAGCAGCTCTGGACTGTCATTAGGGAAGATGGAAGGATAAGAGGAAGAGTTAAGAGGAAAAAATGTTACCAGACAAGCATTCTTGACAAAAGCCTATTTGTGGAACAACAATAAGAAAAGTAAATAATCAATCATACTTCACTTTACATATTTCCATACAGATCATCAACCACGAAAGTAATGAAAGGAATAAGATAGCTAATGTCAGCATTTCAAGCAAAGAAAGGAACAATAGAAAAATATACAAAATAAAAATACACTACAGTAGAAAAATATAAGAGATTCATAGTCATCCCAAAGTTGCAGTACTATTATCGACTCACACGAGTGTTATAACAAAAATGAAAGGTCATCTGAGCTGTCCGTCAGTTACTGATATCATAATTAATTTCAACAAGTGTTTCACAAAGCAATAATTTCCTGCTCCAGTCGTTCATTGCTGGGACCTTAGTTTTCAAAAACAATTCCAAGTAGCATAAAATGAAAAGTAAGGTACAAAATAGAAGTGCAAAGGAGTGCAAGCAAAAGGTTTCCAAGATTGTCAGAAGTGGCGGAGTGGTTGATCATGTCAAAGTACAATAGAAAATGCAATGAATAGGTTATTGGAAGCTACAATAGCGGTGCTCATGACTAACATGCTGGAACTGAACAAGAAACTAGGAAGCATCAACAATCTATAACCACTAATATTTGACCAAGTATAATACCTAAGAATAACCCTGTCAATACTCAAGATCAAAAAACCAAAGAGAAAAAGATAAATCAGAAAAATACCATGTTCAGACTCTTCAACTCACCCTGGAGTGCCCATGTCCCACACTTGTCTGAGAACCCTGATAGCACCACATCTAAGTCTAAGCAATATGTAATATGTGTCAGCTTAACTAGGAAACTGTTTCACTTCATTTACGTCTTCCCTAAGGCCCCTTAGAGGAAATAATTTTAAAACTGACAACTCTCAACAGAGGACAATTTGTGTCAGAAAACTGGCAAGTACTCTAGGGTGACCTCTTCCCCCATCACTCAACCAAAATACTTCATGCTATTTTAGTCTTTTAAAAGAAAAATCTAGTAAACTTAATGCCTGTATACTTGTGAAAGAATAGTTTTCATTTTCTATTTCTAGTTTTCTATAGAATTACTAAATTTCCACCTCGTTTTCCAAGTTTTCAACACTTTAGGAATCCTCAAAAACACCTTTTTTTATTGTTTTCTAAATTCTCCATATAAATGTTGCAAAATTGGAAAACAAGGCGACATGTGTATTTCTTTGGAAGATTGGAAATGAAAAATGTTTTCGACAATTAAATAGGCCCCTAAATTTTAAAAACAATTGAAAAGAAAGATAAATACTGACTGGTTTTGTTTATTTAACTGTAAAGCCTATTTGTGTAAAAATATGGTGAATTATTTGGGTTTGAAAACATAGTTTGGGGCCAGAAACCATTTGGATCTGATGGGACTAATTTAAACTTAAATAGGAACTGAATCATTAATTTTAAAATTCTAAATGGGAATCTCATGATTCAGTGGAAAATCAAGCAGTCATGCTCAATTCTTTGCAAATTTCGACTCCCCAACCAAATTTCAATGCATAGGCAAATTAATCAAATGAAATTGTACAATTCAAATCAAGAATTGGAAACTTTTGGCAAAAATGGTCTTAGTCACTGAAATATATGGCATGTCCCTGCTATGCTTCAATCATCTTGCTCTGGTAACTTTTCATATCAGATTTCTTCATCCAACCATAAAAGTTCCTCAACACATTTCTTTCATCATTCAAATAGTTTATTCTACTAGGAACAACTCATCCTCTTATGGTATCCAAAGCAGATGCACTACCGCAATTGTTAAGCCAGTTTGATATCTACCAAAAAAGATCAATAGGCGTTTGAGAATAAACTATTTCTAGAAAGACCTCTCTCACCCTGACCCATGGCTTAGTCATGCCTCGCTGCATCATTATAGAAAAATAAGTCTTTATTACATGTGCAGCAAGCAAACCATAGACTGCAAAGTTCATGTAAAATATAATTCAAATTTGGAACATTAATAAAAATACAAACAAAAGCCTGAAGTAAAACATATTAGAGCATTAGGAGATAGAACACAATCAAAACACTGCTCAGGTTGCCAAAGTCCATTAAAGAACACACACACACACACACACACACAAATACAGAGGCTCCCATGGCAAAGTTAATAAACAATACCATAGTCCACTTTACATTATAACAACGAACAAGCATGACAATACCTCAGATTCTGCAGGCATCATTGAAGCAGTTTTGATAAGGTTTTCATCAATTGCACTGTTTGTGGATTCATCAATCAGCTTTTGATTGTCAATTGATCTCGATGATCCGGATTGAGGAGTAGCAGAGGGCAGGGATGACTGACTATCTGACCCATTTACCAACGAGCCACCCTTTAGTTTTGCATTTCCTAGATCAGATTTAAGAGTTGAAACACTTTCTGTTCTTTCCAACCTCCCATCTGTATGTTTTGTTCTTACTTCTTTGGCAGAATTCCCAGAATCTAAATGTTGGGAACCTGTGGCACTTTGTCGTCCCCCAGCAGATTCACTTTGAGCAATGTTAAGGCTGGAACCGCCATTTTGTACAGTTACTGCATTATTAGCTAAGGATTTTGAGGCAAGTGATGATGCAGGCTTTAGCTCAAGGTAACCCATGCCAAATTCCTCTTCTGTAACCCATGAAGGCTGCAAATTTGCAGGAAAATTAAATGATATGTTGAACAATAAACATTTGGGCACAAGATAATTTAACTAACATGACATCATAAAATCTCATCCGCCAGAGCAAGATGACAAGGGATATCTTTAATTATTTTATCTAGAGTTCTATACAGTTATCACTTGCATCAGCAGCAAGATTTTGAGTTTTTATTCTGCAATTCACCTTTCTAGCAGCCAAGGCTGCACCAACACCTGTAGCCAGCACCTTGAGATCTTCTCTTTCGTCACTTTTGATTTTTGTAACCTATATAGGGACATAACAAAAGATAGAAGAATCATAAGCTTGCCTCCAGCAAATTTAAAGTCAAATACAATAGGTCTACTCCAGATGTTCTCTTACCCGTTTTTCAAGGTTGATCCCACTCTTCCGAGTAACTGGGAAAACACTAGAAATTTTTGTCAACATTAATAGCGCATTTCGGATTTCCATATACTCAGCGGACTCCAAGCACTGGATTAATAACCGTGTGATTCTTTGACTCCATTTCCAGTGAACCTTTCATGAAATGAATAAACTTTTCAAAACAAGCTTTAGAGTAATGACAAAAGTTGAGGGGGAAATAAGAGTGGGGAAGGGGTGTGAGTGAACTACAGGTAAATCTAAAATAAATTACAGGGAGTAACAGTTGAAAGTCTTTGCAATGTGAAAGACAGCATAAGGGCAGCAGAAATTTTCCATCTAAAGGACACTCTTAAGTAGTCTGGAATACAATCTTACAAAGTATCAAAGATGTCAGGAGCACACCTGTGATAAATCAATTCAGAGAGAGAGAGAGAGAGAGAATAGATGCATTAAAGGTAAATCTGAAGTACAACTCCTACACACCATGAAGCAAATACATAATTGTAGAGACAAGAAGCCCATATATCATAAGAGATTCAAATCAAATAACAACAAAACCCACGACACCAATAAAAGAACCCAATTTGAACTTCTAAATGGAGATCTCAGACGGTTCACATCAGACCGCATCAATTAAATTTATGACTGATACAATTTTTTTTTGGAATATTAGAGGGTTGGGCAGGTCTAGAGGCAAGTTAAAAAAACTGATCAATAAGTTTAATGTTGGTTTGTTTGCTATTTCATAACCTTTTGCGGCTGAGGAACAAATAGTAATGCTGGGTAATTTTCTGAATTATCAACATTTTATATCTAATGAAAATCAAGACAGTAAATTATGGCTATTTTGGAAGGATATGAATGCCTTTGAGATGATTTCAATCACAACTTAGATGATCTCCGAGTGGTTCTTCAAAAACGGCCAGAGGATTTTGGTGAGTTTTGTCTATGCCAAATGTTCTTATGTTGAAAGAAGGGAATTATGGCGGCAACTGGAGGTGAGCCAATCGGATTTCCCTTGGTTGGTCCTGAGTGATTTTAATGTTATTCGAACGGATGCGGAAAGAATTGGTGGAAATCCAAGACCACTCTTACCTATGATGGAGTTTAATGACTGTTTACATCATTGTGGTCTTTTTGATTTATCAAACACAGGCTCTCGTATGTCATGGTGCAATGACCATCAAGGGGTGGCTCGTAGTTGGGCTAAGCTTGATTGAGTTCTTATTAATAATGTTTTTTCCAACCTATATGGCTCGGCTAAATTCAAATATCTGAGTCGGAAGTCCTCAGATCATAGTCCTATGGTGGTGTATATGAATACGTCATTCTCTTTATATGGCCCTACCCCATTTCAGTTTCTTAATATATGGAGTTCGCATGATTTGTTTTTGTCGTGCGTTAAAGATGCCTGGATCAGGAATGACTCGGCCTCGGGACTTTTGAAACTTGCGATTCGTCTTAAGAGAACTAAAGTTGCTTTACATGCATGGAATAAAAATGTCTTTGGGAGAGTGGGAGAAAACCTACAAGCTCTCGAGGAAAGGATGGAATCTCTAGAAAATCAGCTACAATTAGGTTTTTCTGAGAAGGTCGAAGCCGATTACTTTACTACTAAGTTGAAGATTCATGTGTGGGAGAATAGGGAAGCATCTCGCCTAGGACAAATTGCGAAAAAAAAAAAATGGTTGATTGAGGGGGATCAAAACTCTAAATTCTTCCATTCAATTATCAATCAGAGGCGGAATAAGGGCCATATAGACCGTATGGTTCTGAACGACGGGAGGATTTTGGATGGTGCGGAAGGAATGCATAATGAAGCCGCTGCTTTTTTTCAAAATTTTCTCACAGAGGCTTTAGTGGTTGAACCATATGATCTCTCCGCATTAATTCAAAGGCAGATTTCAGATGCTGATAATAATTTTCTCTGCGTCGATCCGACGAAAAAAGAAGTTAGAAGAGCGATGTTCTCTATTCCCCAATAAAGCAGTTCGGGATCAGATGGGTTTGGCTCTGAATTTTATATTTCTTGCTGGGACATTGTTAAAAAAGATGTCTTGGATGTGGCAAATAATTTTTTCAGGGCACTCCTCTTTCTAAGTTCTTTTCCTGTTTGTTTTGTTGTTTTAATTCCGAAGGTGGACAATCCTTCTAGCTTTGATAAATTCCAGCCTATTAGTTTGTGCTATGTGGCTTAAAAAAAATTTCCAAGATTATTGTTTTAAGGCTAACTGAGATTGTTGATAAGTTGGTCTCCTATGAGCAAGGTGCTTTTATTCTCGGGCATAGTATTTTTAAGAATATTACGCTTGCATAGGAAATGGTTCATTCTTTGCACAAAAAAATGGATGGTGGCAATGTGATGGTAAAACTGAATATGTCTAAGGCTTATGACAGAGTGAATTGAAATTTTCTTCTGGAAGTTCTTAAGGCTTTTGGTTTCTCTAAGAGGTTTTGCAAGCTCATAAAAATTGTGCGGACTCCCCGTGGTTTTCCATTATGATGAACGGAACTTTTAAAGGGTTTTTTCAATCGACTAGAGCCTTGAGGCGAGGGGATCCACCTTCTCCTTATTTATTCATCATAATGGAGGAGGTTTTGATAAGGTTGCTTAAGAAAAACTATAAGAAAATTCGTATTGAACAATTTAATCATCCGATTGGAGCCACTTTGGTTTCACATTTGCTTTACGCGGATGATATTCTTATTTTTGCAAATGGTAGGAAAAGGTCTATTAGAAATTTGATTTACACTCTGAAAATGTATGAGAAATGGTCGGGTTAAAAAGTCAGCACGACAAAGTCTACATTATTCCTTTCAAAATACATTACTCCTGCTCGGAAACGTGGGTTATTGAGAATCACGGGTTTCATGGAAGGTAAATTCCCAGTTACGTATTTGGGTGCGCCTTTGGTTTTTGAAAAATTGTCTTCCAAGATCTTGGAGCCTCTTGTGAAGAAGATTAGGAAGAAAATTACAAGGCAGAAATTTAAGTTGCTCTCGCAAGGTAGAAGATTGATTTTATTAAGACATGTGTTGTTTAGCATATCGATACATTTGATGTCGGTTATTAATGTTTCACACATCACATTTGCTCGCATCAGCTTTCTTCTTACTAATTTTTTATGGGGAGAGGTAAAAGGTAAAAGGAAGATTCATTTGCGCTCTTGGGAGAAAATTTGTAAAACCACCTCGGAATGGGGTATGGGCTTGAGAAATCTTAAAGAAGTCCAAAATTCGCTTCTCATGAAATTTGGCTTCAGACTGCTCACTTCTAACAATCTATGGTCAGGTTTTTTTAGGGCTAAATATTGCAGAAATTATCATTAACTAATAAGGAAGGGGAGACCAAATGATTCTCGGTTCTGGAAATCAGTGATGGCTACTATTCCGAAAGTTATGGTTAATGTTAAAATTTTGGTGAGAGGTGGGAATTCTTCTTTTTGGTTCGATAGGTGGCTTACATCAGGCCCGTTAGCGGCGCATTGAGGATATTTCGAACAAAAAGCTGTGTATTAAAATTGCTGGCTAAATAACAACTGGAACTCTGATTTATTAATGGAATTGGTTGGGGCCGACAGAACAATGGAAATCTTGCATAATGTGTCGGCTAGTAAAAGTGGTCAGGATATATTCATCTAGAAGCCTGCCCCTGACGGCAATTTCTCTACAAAAACAGCATGGGAGATAGTGAGGAGCAAAAGTGATAATTTTGAGTGGAATGAGTGGTTTTGACATTCTCTATTACCTAGAAGAATCTCAATGTGTTTGTGGAAAGTCTGGTTTAGATGCTTGGGAGTAGATGATAGAATTCAGGCAAAAGGAATATCGATGGCTTCGGCTTGTGATTGCTACGTGCAGAGAAGCCAGGAAAACACTGATCATATTCTTTCTTTAGGCAAGGTGGCTTCAGAGGTTTGGCGTCGAGCTAGTGTGGTGTTGGGGATTCCTTTCCAACGGTTCCTTCCCTGGAAAAACAAAATTGCAAACTAGTTTCACTATGCTCGAAAATCATCTATTAAAGGTATTTTAATCGGTATAATTTCATGTTTGATTACGTGGTGCCTCTGGAATCGAAGATGCAAAGCAAGAATGGAAGGAGTTTACCAAAGTGTAGATCAAACGTGGAGAAGTGTTCAATACTGGGTTAGTTCTTTAGTTGAGAGCTCTAATTCTTTTCGAAAATTGAAGATATCGGACATTATGATTTTCAAAGAGTTTCAAATTCAGCATCAGGGAGTTTGCGCCAGGCCTAGAAAAATTATCTCGTGGGTTAAACCCTCAGCAGGGTAGATAAAACTTAATTGTGATGGGAGCTGTAGGGGCAATCCGGGTACTTCAAGAGGTGAAAGAATCATTCGGGACTGTCATGACATGGTGAAGCGGTTTTTTCAAGCTATTTTGGCAATGGTACGAACAATAGTATGGAATTAAAAGCAATCTTGGAAAGAATTCGTTTATGCAAACGACTTCATTATTTTAATATGATTATTGAAAATGACTCGAAAATTGTTGTTGATTGGTTTTGGAAAGGTAGATGTACCTTGCAGTACCTTTGGGATTTTTGAAAGGACCTTGTGGCGGAGCTAAAAGGAGTGAACTTCATGGTGATCCATCAATATAGGGAAGGTAATAGTGCGGCTGATTTTTTCGCTGGAGAATGAGAAATGAGAAACAATGTCATCTACGAAAAATAACATCTTTTACCACGTTCTCTGAAAGGTATCATTTGGATGGATAGGTTGGGTCTCACTTCCCTTCATCATTAGTTCATCCTCTCGATTTTTGTTTGGTTGGTTTAGATTTTTTATTTTAGTTTATTTTATTAGTTTTGTTTTTGCTAAGCCTATTTAGATTTGTTTCTTATTTAGCTTTGTTTGGATTTATAGTCCTATTTTAATTGGTTGTTGGTGTTGTTTTTGGAAGGCCTTTAATGTCTTTTTTATCTGTAATCTTTCAATACTTGTCATGTAACCACGGTATTCCTCTGTCAAAAGTGAGGGTATATCAATAAATAATTGGAGGTGCCGCCCTCCTTTAGCTAAAAAAAAAAGTGTATCATAGCACCAAAAAAAAGCATGTTCATAAAAATCACTCTTCTACAAAAATAATAATCTCTAATATTTATTAAAGCAGCAGTTTTAAACCTACATATTTTGGCCTTTATTTGCCATAAAAACCTTCGATGTAAATAGTCAATATGAAAAATAAAGCATTCAAATCAATATGTAATACATGATATCAAAAAAATCAAAACCAAACCAAAAACCACCTTCAGCACAGCAGTTTCAACCAAACAATAACTGAAGTCTTCTGATTTTCATGAAATATCCAATTTTCCCTTAATTAAAAGGGTTATTTATTTATTTATCAAAAAAAGACACGATGGGTAGAATAGTAAAATACAGAAATTAAAATTTCCTTGCTAAACTGTTTTTCTCATTACTACCCACTTAAAAAGCGTCCCAATTGTTATTTACCTTTTCCCCGTCATTCCCCTCCATTCATAATAGTAATTAATGACTTTCCAATCCACAGATTCCACACAACACCACATGTGCAAATTTCATTCCTTTTTTTTTACTTTTTCTTTTTTTGTTGTATAAACTCACTTGAAGTGGAGTTTTGTGTAGAGTAAGAGCGGCTGGAAATGAGAGTGGCAGAATTGTTTCCCCAATACAAATGATTGGTTTCAACAATGATTTCCCCCACACTGGGTCAGCATCATAGGCCACGATTTGTTTCAACAAGCATGCCCTCAACCCCAAAATATCAACCCCCAAAACCACCAGGATGGATCTGGCAGCTGCTGTGCGTACGCAACTACCTCTCTCTTGGCAAACATGATGTCACCTGCCCATGGCAGCTGCAGTTGCTGTGTCGTGAACAAGTACACATCTTTGAAGAGTTAAATAGTGCTTTCCAGATTGAAGGAAGACCCTGTGAAGACCAACCACTCTTCATATGTGTCATCTTCTCCAGACACTTGGCAATGAACTGGCGATGTGAAGATATTGGGCTACCAGATCAGGCAGCAAACAGTGGTTATCCCAGGCAATGCATGGAAGAGTGGAGTTTAGAAAGGTTTGAAAGTTAGAGAAAGAGATTAGCTTATGCAGGGAGGCTGCAACACGTGGCTTCTTACTTCTTAGCAATGGACCGGCTGAGATAGAGGTCCCTGCCACTACATCTGGCTCTGTAAATCCCTAATCCCTCCCCTTCATGCTATCCCATTGTGCAAAACAGAAGAAGCTGATCCAGAGATTTAATTATGGGTGAACCAGTTCAGTCCGGTTTCACTGGGCTGGATTAACCAGCTTGAACTGGCCTTTAATTCAATTTTTATTTGTTATATTTTTCTGTTTGTATATTTCTTACAAAAAATAAAAAATATATACAAACCTAAAAATATAACAAATTTTTTAAAAAAATGAATTTCTTAGTGCTTATTTTATTTTTTTATTTTTTTATGCATTTATTTTTTCTTATGGACTAAGTGTATTTAAATAAATTTTAAAACATATTTTTTTATTTTATTCTATTTTATCCTATTCTAATGCCTATTAATTACATTTTAAAAACTGCAAAAATCATTAAAAATTTTAAATTTCAAAGAAAATGTTTAAAAATTCTATAACTAGATCACATTAAATTGGTTTTTTAAATTCTCATTTAAAATCCAAAAGAAAAAAAAAAACTAAAAATATCATAAGAAAAGATGTTTTGAAATAGACTTTTAATTTCTTATCGTGAGCATAGAACACAACAACAACAAATCAAGCCTTGAGCCCCATCACGTGGGATCAGCTAAATGAATCTTTTTCTGCCAATTTGCACAATCATGGGAAATTTTCCCCAAAAAATTCAAGGCTATTAAATCATTATTCATTAACTCATTCCAAGTTATTTTGGGTATGCCTTACCGTTCTAATGCCCCTCAGTATCTAGCTCACTCCTCACCAGTGCACTATTTGGCCTCTATTATTGATGTCCAAACCATCTAAGTCACGCCTCTTTTATCTTATCTTCTACATGAACTATGTCTTACTTACCGCGAATATGTTCATTCCTTAATTTATTTTTAAACGCCATACCACTCATCCACCTTAGAATTCTCATCTTGGGAAATTTTTCTTTTTCGAAAATGTTGTTTCTTAATTGCCCAACATTCTGATCCATAAAGCATGGCTGGTCTTACAGCCATTCTATAGGACTTCCCTTTAAATTTTAAGGGATCACACAGCACACCCAAATCACACAGCCGTCCTAAATTTACAGACATTAAAAAAGAAAAAATCTTCCATCAGTGCTATGCTTTAAAAAGTTTAAGCATCATAAAAAATGCACACAATTTATGAGAATAGAATGATACAAGGTGACAATAGAAGGCACAGGCCATAGATTATCAACAGCATAAATCATATTATTTACGAACAGTTTTACTCCTGTACATTGCCAATTCCTAAACAAGAGATCTCCTTAGGGAGCTGAATAGCTTAGATATTTTAAAGGTACTATGTTCAATTAGTTGTTTATCGAGTAGGAATTATATCCAAACGCATACAAAACTAGCTGGCATGTTCCAACAGTGTTATCCATGTTAGCTGACCCCCATAGTTCAATCAAAAACATTTTCAAAAAAGCTTCTTACCAGATTCTCCATTCTGTTTGCTCTTCCAAAACAATCCATACTCCAAGTAATAGTAGTTTCAAAATAGTCAATACTCACCAAAGACATGATTTAAAAAAAAAACTCAAATGGACTTCAAAATTAAAAGATATGGGAGAAAAATATCATAGGGATATCCTCCAGGAAATCACCTTAATAAACTGGCTGTACGTAACACGCTGGCTATTTGGATATCTATAATAAACAGCAAAGCCTGGCATGTTTCCACATTCACGTTCATATATTGATTCATCACTCTGAGAAACAAAGCATGAAACAGCAGTCAAGTGCTTAAATCAATGGAGTAATACACCTTATCAAATTTCCTTTAAGAAAAAGAGAACAAAGCTAAAATTTGCATGTGGTCAAGCAAAAGGATCGCAAATGCTTAATTACCTTCCAATAGTAAGCAATCTTTAAAGTCTCATACAGAAACCTGCCAAGCCTACCAGCTTCATATTCAGTGCAGCAGCATATCATAGGTTGTAAGGTTTTACATATCAAAACGTCAATGTGGTTGACTGTATTAAAAAAAGGTGTCCCAAGGGAATGAAGAGTATGTACAAACACGGCGCAATATACAGCATCTGGCATGCTAAAAGTACAGCGTGGGAAAATACAACGCTGAAGGAACTCCATGTTAATCTTTAAAGTATCAGGACATGAACTTAACCACTTGTCCTTTTCACGAGCAAGCCGTCTGCGAACAGAAGAAACATTTTCCTCATGCTTCTGGAGTTCAGTAGTCAGACGATCTAGAGATTCTTGAATTCTTTCCTTGTCTTTCTTTCTTTTAGTTATTGCTGAACTCGAATTATCAGAGAGCTCTTCTAGAGTTTTAAGAGCAGCATGCAGTTTGGCAATTTCAGATTCATAACGGTTTCGTGGAACATAGAGATCATAGAGAGTGAGTCCCCAAAAGGTCGCATATAGATCAGGAGAGAGGCTATTCCAGGCTTTTGAAGGCAACATAGTTCTAACAGTATCAAGGAGCTCTGACCACCTGCATAGGATCATATACATGTATAATTTCAATGGTCAGTTTCCATGCCACGCTTGAAAATAAGAATAAATAAAGCATATAAAATATCATATGTGAATATAGAATTATTAGGTGCAACCGCAACTCAAATATATATACTAAAATCTCACAGCAAGTACCCAAGGCTGAGGAAGATAAATAATACTAGAACAGCAGTTACGAGTATTACATAACAGGTTTATGAGGAGAGCCCAGATCAAGCACCAGAGCGCCAGTTAAATCTGCAGTTTCAGAATCTTTTTCTACTGTTGAGATTGCTGTAGCCTCACTGTCATCTAAAGGCCAAAATACATCGGCATTACCGGGACACTTGAAGAGCCTCATCACAGGCCGAAAAATTAAAAAAGCCACCTGATCCAAAGGGGATGGGGGGGAAGGGAACATTATGATAAGTTCATCAAATCTCATTATAACAATCCATGAACTACAAGCATAGAAGTAACACAAGCTTGTTCAAGACATTAAAAAAAAACACCCATAGACTAATTAGAAAAGAAAAGAAAAAACCAAAATAAACAGAATATATCAAATATTTTAATTAAAATCACAGAAATTAATGAGGAAAAGGTTGGCAACTTCAGAGGGTGCGATTCTGAGAAAGAAAGCACAAGATAAGAAGAAAGTTCAAAACTCCAAGCTCTGTAGAATGAAAAGAAGAGAAATGAGGGAGAGGATAGGTACCTCAGGATCAAGGTGATACTGGTGGATAAGATCTTCAAGAGGGGGTATCAGCTGAGCATAAGCTGTTGGAGGTGTTACTGCACTACAGAGGAACTCCACATACTGGAGAAGAGTTCCATGGCATCTATCAAACTGCTCACAAACCATCTTAATATAAGGCGCATCAGCATTTATGACAACCCTGCAAGACAAAATATAATAATTTTTTCAAGAAACATACTGATTCTGCATGAATAGCATACTGTGACTAGTTATGCTCGCAATGGCATCCAACCACCAATTACTAACTATTCTCACAACCAATTAGCTACAAGGTTTTGAATTTCTTCAACAATCAACTATCATGGCCTGAGAAACAATTCCAGGAAAAAGTTTGACATGGGAAGGGATCAGTTATATTAAAATTAGGTGCACATAATGTACAAACCACCCCACGCCCCAATAGAAAACAAACAAAACAAAAACGAAAGAAAAGTTTGCATGTACATTAATGCTTAATAGTTAGTACAGTTAGAAATTTAGGGACATGTTATCACTATCAAAAATTATTAAAAAAAAAAAACAGAAACTAGAACAAAGAACAGGACAGCACGCATTATTAATATTCTCAAAACCAAAAGAAATTAAAAGCTTAATTGAAAGCAATTTCATATATTAACTAAGATTAAAAAAAATTAAAAATATACAATGATCAAAATGCAAAAGAAGACAAGTTAGAGAGTATTAGAAAAAATAAAAATAAAAATTAATTATAATCATTTTATTTATCTATTTATATTTTAAGCTCACTTGTTTTTAGTGTTCCAAGAACAATCCAAACACATATGAAGGCTGAAAATGGTGCAATTAATTTTTTTGGATGACTTTTCGTTTATTTTTTAAAAAATTTTGAAAAAAGTTATAGATTTTTATAGTTTAATTTTATAGTAAATACACATGGTATTTTTTCATTAAAATTACGTTCAGAATTATTTAATCCACAAATGTGAATTATGGTACAGTTGCAACATGTTACCATAACAATTGAAAACCACAAAATCTAGTTCACTTTTTGCCATAACAGTTGAAAAACCAACAATGAAAACCGAGACCAAGCAATGCCAACAAATGAATTGTCGCCACATGTTTCATCAATATACTGCAATGAAAACAGAAAACCAAAAAGTCAAAACGACACCAAACAACCCCTTAGGGGCCTATTTCAATGATGAGAATCAATAAGCACCATGGAAGGATCCATTATATGTTTCAGTTGGGCCTATCACTAGAGCGAGATCCAAAAAGATCAAAGAAGCACTTCATGGGCTAATTCAAGATATTTGGGCTTATTCAAAAACGGGACACTCTAAGCTTGGCCCAAACAAGAATGAAGGCTTAATAAATTTAATCCATGTTTGGATGAAGCTAATCTTGCTTAATGGCTGTAATCTCCTTATTAATGGTGTGCTAGTCAATTAGGGGATTTGACTTTTGAGCTTTTATCTTTACATTTAATTTGTAATTTGTAAGACAACTTAACTTGCATGGGATTTTAGTAAGTTGTGAGAGTCATTAATGTGTCTAATAAGTTGGTATACTTAATGTTTTTGTCTCCCATGTTTGTATGGGAATTGCTAAGTATTTAATGTTCTTGTCTCCCATGTTTGTGTGGGAATTGTTAAGTGTTTAATGTCCTTGTCTCCCATACTAGCTATATATATCTCACCATTGTAAGAAGGAAGAGAAGGGAATAAAAATGTGAGGCTTTGAGGCTTAAAAAAAAAAAAAATCTTTTTGCTTTCTTTTCTTTTTGACTGTATCCTTCTTTTTTCTTTTTTTTTTCTTTTCTAACGTATCTTCTTTTTTTTTTTTTTTCAACTTGCTACACGTCACAAAACAAGAACAATAAAACAAAACATAAGATAAAAGATAGTAAACCTGATTTTGGTGAACACCACGGGAAATCCCGATAAGTTCGAAAAGTTCTTCAAAAGAACCAAAAAGAAACAAAGCCTCAAAGCCTCACATTTTTATTCCCCTCAATGAATAATTTAGGACTTACAATGGCTATATATATAGCTAGCATGGGGGACAAGGATAATAAACACTTAACAATTCTCATACAGACATGGGAGACAAAGACATTAAATACATAGCAATTCCCACACAAACATGGGAGACAAGGACATTAAATATACCAACTTACTAGACACATTAATGACTCTCACAACTTACTAAAATCCCATGCAAGCTAAGTTGTCTTACAAATTACAAATTAAATGTAAAGATAAAAGCTCAAAAGTCAAATCCCCTAATTGACTAGCACACCATTAATAAGGAGATTACAGCCACTAAGCAAGATTAACTTCATCCAAAACATGGATTAAATTTATTAAGCCTTCATCCTTGTTTGGGCCAAGCTTGGAGTGTCCCATTTTTTAATAAGCCCAAATATCTTGAATTAGCCCATGAAGTGCTTCTTTGATCTTTTTGGATCTCGCTCTAGTGATAGGCCCAACTGAAACATATAATGGATCCTTCCATGGTGCTTATTGATTCTCATCATTCAATGTGGGAAAGAGTTTTCATTTTAGTTCTCCAAAGAGACGTACTTACTTTTCAGTTCTGCAACATTCCTATAAAAAGACTGAAAAACAATAAAAAGGTTTGGCATTGTTCACTACGGGAAAATAGTTTTATTTTCCATTTGCAATTTTTCAAATAATTAAAAAAATGCAGCCTCAGTTCCCAATTTTCTAAATTTGAATAAGAAAGCTGGAAAACATCTTCCCATTTTCTAGATTTCTGCTTACTTATATAATTTTGGGAAATTTGAAAAATAAGGTGTCATTTTTGTATTATTTGAAAATTTTAAAATGAAAAATGAATTTTTTTTCCCAAAACTAAGCAAGCCCTTTATTTTCTATCTTCTTACTACAAATCTTGGAAAACTGAAAAATAAACTGGTATTTAAGAAATCTTTGAAAAACCAAAAATGAAAAATCGTTTTACCGCAATGAAATGGGCCCTTAGTATTTTTCACAACCAATGAGAATGGAACAAGCCATCATCCCCTCAAACCTAGCAAAGGTCTAGGAAAAAACACCGAATATATAACCATCTCACAGAATGTACAGTGCAGCAATCAATTGTTTAAAAAATTTTGCATTGCTTACACAGAGCGATGTTGAGCAATAAGCAACAATAGCGGAATTGCCAACTTCGGTTCCTCTTTTGGAAGCAGCGAGTCCCTTAGCCTATTAGTAGATTTGATCAATGCCTGCATAGACAAATAGACAACTCCTCTTCAGAACTTCAACCTGGCATCTCAGACACTGAAATATTTGTTGAAATTCACACCTAATACTGTACTTATCAGAGAAATCAAGGATACATTTTCAGTCTCTTAAAATTTCAAGTACTAACAATGAAAAACTATTATAAAAGACATTACATGCTGAGATTAACAGTTATCATTGTTTATAGGACACACTAGAAGTCCTAGAAAGCGCCTTTATCAAACCTATTATTAAAGCATCAAAGCCCCTTGTATAGGTTAGAGCTATGACTCTATCGACCAGTTGCTATGGGTTATCGAATTCAGAGAAAATCTAGAAGTAGCCTGATTTAGAATCAGAAACCAAAGAAAATGGGAACGGAACAGATATAAATATCCAAAGCACCTTATTGTTTCGGGTTATCCCAAAAGAAGTAGCCTGGTACCGGAGTGTATCACTTCCTGCCATGGCATCCAACTGATCCTCAGTCATATTCTCAGTGTATTGGACATTTGCCATTTGTTGTATAAGCTCCTGTACCAAC
Source organism: Malania oleifera (assembly GCF_029873635.1). NCBI lineage: Eukaryota > Viridiplantae > Streptophyta > Magnoliopsida > Santalales > Ximeniaceae > Malania > Malania oleifera. The sequence goes on from NC_080420.1 coordinate 61,796,692, forward strand.
CAAGAAACTCAAATTCATAGTTTGTAAGCTTTTGGGATTTGGGCTAATAATTGATCATTATGATTGAAAGTACATTAGGACCTTAATATACCTGCATAAGAACAAGCTCAATTCCATTCCCCTTTTTCAATTGATTCACAAGATATTGGAAAAGGCCCCTCAATTCCATTGATGGGTACTTCTTGCACCTAAAAACCATAATGATTTCAATAAAATTTCCAGAAAGTAATTATTAGAAATATGTATTTTCCAATAAACATACTTTACAGTTGTTCTGCCTATATATTGATCAGTATGGTAGTAACACCGAATAAGGTGAGCTATGTTACAGAGAATTCAAAAAGGAAAGAAAAAGAAAAAACAGTAAATTTTCGGAGACACATTTTCAGTTACAATAGAACACAATCCATTAAATAAAGCTACTTCTACATTTTTTTTTTTCTTACAAGTAAAAATGAAGAAAATTACTTATTTATAAGTACAAGTACAGCACCACAAAAACAACTTTAAATTCTTGTTTCTTTAACACAGAAAAATAATGGTGATTGATGTCAATGTTTTGAGTGATTGGACTACCCTCAAGAACTTGAGGTTAATTTAGATACCTCAATCTAGACATTCTATCCAATCTCACCCCTTCTTAAAAAAACCCTTTGTGATCCACTATACACACTATGCGAGAGTTGTTTATGTCGAATATATTTCCATGAACATATCTTCCAATATGTAAGCAATAAAATAGGTGCTGACTCATATTTTATGTAGAATAGTTTATAGACTAAAACGCTGACCACCTAGTGGGAGTTAAGGCTTAGTTTGTCGTTGTTGCTGTAGTTTATATAGTAAAATAATCAAACGAGGAACGTCAGAAGCATACAGAATCTAAGATGCAAAGATCCCAAATTAAGCAACAATGATGAACGAATTTGAAATCTAGGGTTTCCTTCAGAATTAGATAAAACTGAACAATGACTAAAGGAGAAATAAAAAGGAGAAAAACATGAGGAAATGGATAGAAAGGAAATAAGGGAACAAGGAGAAAAAGAAACGCAATAAAGCCTAACATAATCAGCGAAGGCCATAAAATAAAACCCTAAAATTCTTCCATTAATGGGACAAAACAGGAGCTTTCATCTGCAAGGATGAATAAATGAGGTTGGACCATGTTTTGGATAGGAAATGTGGCCACACTTGTGCAGTTGAGAAAGTCTTGACGTAAAGTTGTGGAAAGGGCTTAGAATATTTGCATCTGCATGGCATAGCCAAATATCAATGTTGGAATGAAGTTTTGTGTCTTTTTTTTTTTTTTTCTGTGGTTGGCTAGAACATAGGATACATAACACACAGAGAAAACAGCAATGAGGACAAACAAGCCAAAAAAACAAAAAAAAAACAAAAATTAAACCAAGATTCCAAAGTTTCTTCACAATTTAGAATTAAAATCGTCCTTCAGTATTTCTCAAACAAATATACACAGGCATTCTACTTTTTCCAGATGTTGACACCTCATATATTCTCTAAACAAGTGCTGAGATCATGAAATCAAAATAACTAGGACAAATGAGTTCAGGAATTGAGAAAATGAAATTAAAAAATTGGGATTGTAAGTCCCTCAATCTTGACCACCGTGGTGGAATGCAATCACCCTAGATAAACATTATGGTGTGAAAATAAACCTCAAATATGAGGACTAAGAAGCAAATAATAAGTTACAAATTTTTATATAATATTGTAATTGTGGTTAAATTTTTTAAGTGGCTACTGAAACCAAAAGTAATATAGATAAAAATGAAAAAAGATCTAGTGCATAAATAAAGATGAACAAGAACTTATTTTTCAAAAAATATGAACAATTATACGAAGAAAACCAAACTGGCAACTGTGACAACTTTGCTCAGTAAAACATGCTTTAAAATTTGAGCTTTTCTGCTATCTTCATGAATACAAACCAGGAGTTATGTTTTCCCTCCAGGTTTTTAGCACACTCAAATCAACCCAATCAAAACTTAGGTTATTCCCACAAGGCGACTAGTTAAACAATGACATTAAAAAAAAAAATCAATTTTTTCTTTCCAAAATAGAAGAAACTTTATTGAGAAAGGAAAATATACACAAAGAGGACATGAAATCCACCTGAAACAAAAAATAAGAAAAAGGAAAAACAACAAAACTATAAATATAAAATTTCAAAAAAAAAAAGAAAAAAAAGGAAGACCATGGGCCAACAAAACCATCCAATCAAACTAAAAATCTGTAAAAGCAACGAGAAAAATAAGTTAACAAATAAACAACAAAACCAATTCTATACAAGGGCAGCTGCATAGCATTTCTTTCCAACCAGTCACTAGATCACCACTAAGACTGCACAACTCAACAGCCTTATAGCATAACTTTCCTGTCAAAAAATGTATAAAGAGTGGGCAAAAAGGGCAGCTGCAGTATTTCAAGGGAGACAGAGATGCAAAAAAGCAGAAACTAAAGCACAACACTAACAAAAGTATCCCCATAACACTAAAGGCCCATGGGAAAACTAACAGTTAACTCCCTGTACATTCTGCATAACACTCTCTGGATTGCTAAAAGTCTGCTGTAGATAAATTTGGCTCCTTAGGTACTCATCATACTGTTTTAGCTCCAAAAGCACAAGGTTATAATCTTTCCGGGAATCGATGCCAACAATTGCTATCCAATTGTCAAAAAAGATCATAGTTCGCCAAAAAAAAAAGGTGATGGATCTTAAGAGTAGTATTTATTTAAATACAATTAAGATTCATAATAAAAGAGTACAAGGAAACAAAAGTAGTAGCGAGCAGCAGATTAAAATAAATCAAGTGAAATACAGATGTTTCAAAAATCAATACATTAATTGCTATAGAAATCAAGGAAACAAATCTAGGTCAAAACTCTTTCCATTTTTTGGTGAAAATGCATTAACTTTTCATGAACTGACTTGGAGAAAAGAAATACAATTGGATTCTTAAAATTAAGTGTTTAAAAAATTTTGTTACACTTTCCTTTTTCATCAAAATGCATCGGCTTTTTTATGAACTGACTTGTATAAATGAAATCTATATTATGTTCAGGGAATTTGTGCCTGCATAATCAAAAGCAATTCAGATCAAGCCTTTGGTGGTCAGAAAGTTGGACCAAGACTTCAATTCACCGCAAATATGGATTGTGATATAATATAATATATACCACACACACATATACAAACATACGTGTGCACACGCGCACGCGCGCGTGTGTGGGGGTATGGGGTGTAAACAACTGCGAAGGTGCGGTTGAGCAAGTTTTAATGTTCATTGTGCACTTGTGGATGTAAAGTACCTAAATATTCATTACCACAATCTGTGTGATGTAAAATATAGACCAGGCTCATAAACAACCCACATACATTTAAAAGAATGACTTATTAGTTTAACAAACTAAAAACAAGGGTCTCCATTTGTAACAATTTCCCTTCATATTTGATTGATTCTAGAGGTGTACAATTCAGACATAAAAGAAGACCTCATGCCCCAAGTGATATAAGCCTCCAATTTTAGCTGTGAAATGATTTTACTGAGTCCAATCTCAAGGCAAGGTTCAATAGGACTGAAAGAGGTGTCAAAAAATAAAAATACACAATGTATCAGAATATGTAAGCAAAGTCGAAAGCAGTATAACAAACAAATCATTTCAAACACAAAAGTAGTCAAACTGCTTCTATCCATACCAAATATTCAAAACATCAATCACATTATTTTTTTCATGCACAACACACAACTTATTGTGAATATTGAAGAGTATTGAACCTAAGGGATCCATAATGTGTGATTAAGCATGGAAATTTAACGAAGCAAAACAAACTTCTTCAAGTAAAGCCTCCCGTTCACCGTACAATTGAGCAAGCCTGGAACCCAGGAGAGCTTTGGTGGATGGAACTCAAAATCACAATGCAATGCTCAAATGCCAAAAACATGCCTCCAGAGAAAATGAATTTTTCTTCAGAATATGAACTCCATTCTTTCTTTAAGCCCATTCTTTCTATACCAACGATGCCATAGCAGGCAAAAGAAATACTCATTTCCTTCAGAAGGGCACCCCAGCTGTGGGTGGAAGAGGTTCCGAAAAATTCCAAGCTATAGGGAACAATCAACCACCACCCAGTCAATCCAGAGTCATTGAATAACTACTGCTTTAACACAACTTCTTAAATAGAATACACCATTATCAAAACACGGATCAATTCTGCTAGGTTGATCGATGTAGCTTGAATTTTGAAAAAAAATATTATCTTCATGGAAAGTCCCTGTAATTTACATTGTGGGAAACAAACAATCACTAACTGGGAGCAGCACCAAGAAGAAAATCAACAGTATCAAGAATCTTTTTGGCTTTTCCCACAACAGACCAACCAACTTTTATGTTCAGCCTCCCAGCTAGACCTTAAGCACTCCATCATAAGCCAACAATCAAATATAGGACTCCAATCCCTAATTATTCAAATTTAGATGAAAATGGCATCCAAAATGCACAGCATCCTTGTTCAGTTGGAATGCTTTTCAAAAGTGCCAGTTTGACTGGTGTAGTCCATTGCCAAGGCACCTGTACTCCAATATTTGTTGATAAATTCTTCCCCATCCAGACATCTTTCATTAGTATCATAACTGAATTTTGAATAATTATGGTTGATGCCTGACCCAGATAATCAGAAATCAAGCTAAGATAATCAATCTGACCATGCAAATCAAGTACTCAGAAAAATATGAGATGGCCACAATATCTCCATCTCCAGTCACCCTGCTTGTTCTGCCAATTATCTGCAACCTGGAAACTGGAGTAAAGCATCCCAAGATACATCCATGTTTCACATAAAATATAAGTACATGCACATGATAAACAACACGGCGTAGTTTGCTCTACAATTAAAAGACCAGAAAATGACTATAATTAGCAAAATATCATGAAAATTCACTTTGACTCAAAAAGTGTTCATACCATAAAACTTTCTTGTGCAGCCTCGATAACACATTAACCAATTTATTGGCATAGAAACTTGACCTAAACTTTTTTAGTAAAGAATGCATATACTTTCTTGAAAAAAAAATATGGAAACAGAATCTACATAAGGGAGCAAACAGGAAGACAAGGAGTAGTTACATACAATTAATTTATTGTTAGTTCATGCTGATATGTATGTAACAACAGAAAATTGGCCCAAGAGAAGAATACATACAAATGGCCCCAGAATGAAGCCAACGACTGAAGCCAATCTGATAAATTAAGGCCATCATCTTTTAGCTTCTCCCGCCCCCCTTGTGCCAAGCGCTCAATCACAACATATTCCAAAACATCATACTCAAGCTGCATAGAAGATCATGCAATTAGCAAGAGTGCATAAGAGGACAAGTAGCAGTCCAACTAAATTATCAAACACGTCTGCAATACAATAAACATCTAAAACATAAATGAGAATCACAATAGAAAGCAAAGAAGAAATGAAAGACCAACTCTAATTTGAGAATTTCTTCAAATCTAACGAGATAATAACTGTTCTCTAAAGGTGGTCACCAAAATACAGTCCTCAGTTTCAAGGACAGTATTCACCTGGCATGTTATTAGCAATCAAACCGCATTATCATTGGCATGCCATAAAACAAATCAGGAGCAATCAGAAACACTGGCAGTTCAGGAAGCTTGTTCAGACATAGGGACGGTACTTGTGCTTGTACTTTCAATTTTTTTGCACAATTCTTGTATTTATAGATTATGCTTACTTAATAGAATAAATCGTCCATAAAATTGTTTGGATTAGTTGATGAAACACTATAACTTAAACCAAGAAAAGCTAACCAGTTTCCGCCCCTGAATTCCCAAAACACATATGAATTAGAACTTAAAATCAGAAATCAAACTCAATTTTTTGTAGAGAAGACACAAATCAATTGAAATTGAATTGCATTTATTTCTAAGGGGGAACATTTTTGGGGTGGGATCTCACTGCTGCCACCATCTTGCTCGAGTCACTAGTCTGTACTACAAAGCTCCATTGGAGGACATGATGTTGAAAGATGGAGAAAGAGAAGAAGCATGACAAATATCTTCTAACCAGTGCTGTCAAAAGCACCCTCAGTCAATTTTCTGGAACCCTGGAAAAGCCCTCCACAGGATAATGTCTCCTCATTTACTTTTTCTTTTCTTTTTCTTCCTTTTGTTGTTGGTTGGGGGGGAATTAAAGTAAAATGGTTGACCCACAGGAAGGGTGCAGTCATGAAGATTTGAAATGGGAACCCAGCCCCTTTTTTATCACAATGGGAAACTAATCCTTGATGAAACCATTTTGAAAAATGCACTTGCATGCAAAGACATTAAACCAGACAGTTCAAAACGTGAGCCAATATTTGTGTTCTCTGTTAAAGTATGGTCTGGTAATAGAAGAAAAATACTCACATGAGTATCAAAATTAGGATTATTTCTCTTTGCTTCATGTTTACACAGAAGACACTAACTGTTAGATACAATGTTTTAAGTGTTAGCCAGCTGATTCAAGCAATATTACCTCAAAAAAGGCTTTAACCCATATTGTAATGCGCAGGTGAGATTTGTAGGTAATATATCAACTCAACTAGATTGTTAACCTGTTTTTTTTTATCAGTAAAGAGAAGTTCATTAAAGGGCCTCAAGGGAAGCCCTCTCCACTCAAGTACAAACAACAGAAACAAAATCACTCAAATTGCAGGGTGACAAGCATAACATGAGTGTCACTGCCAGCCAAACCACAGCATCAACTAGTATTAGTAGCAACCCGTTGGTCTTTAACAACATGAAGGGGGTAATCGTTCCTTCAAAAGCTCTACCTTCCCTCCAGATAGCCCAAAAAATGGAAAGGAGAATTCAGGAAGAAAGCCTTCTTCCTTTCCTTACTCAAGTGGATTCCTTGCCAAGCCCATAACTCACATTCCACTGTTCTGTGGCAGTAATCACTGCTGCCTGATAAGAGAAGTGGCCAGGTAACAGGCTCCAAAAATGTCTGGTCCACAAGCAGTGGAAGAGGATATGCTCAACTGATTCAGCATTACTCAAACACATGAAGTACCTGTTGACCAGAGGCAGACCTCCTTTTCGCGAGTTACCAATGGTAAGAATCTTCCCAAGAGTTGCCTCACACACGAAGAAAGTAACCATGAGGGGCTTCCATGGGAAATTGCTGTTAGTATTTAGTAAGAGTGAGAATTTTGTAATAGGATATGACCACAAAATGACCATCTTTATCCAGGATCCACCTGGGAATTTGGGGTCATCAGAGGTGCTCTGATACTGGGTTTTGTACAAGCTTTCATAGAATTATGTGAGAGAGTCTATTTCCCAATCAAGGGGATCTTCTAACGAAGGGCACATTCCAGAAGAACCATGCTCCGTAAAGCATAAGCTAAAGGTGATCACTGACTAAGGCTTCTTTGTCACAGACCAGGCTGAAAATGGAAAGGAATTTACTGCTGACAGGAGACTAGCCACACCAACATCTTGCCAAAAGAAAGCAGTGCGCCCATTCCCAAGTAGGAAAGCAATGTTGGAGAAAATTCAATCCCAACCAGGCTACTATTACTATTAATTTCCAAAATCCGATGCCATAAGCACCTCTCTCTCTGTTCACTGCCCAACAATGCTGAAGATCATACTCAAAGGCAGTGATTTCCCTCCAGTAATGATCCTTCTACTTCATGAATCTCCAAAGTCATTTCCGAAGGGCCTTGTTGAAAGTAGAGAGATTTAAGCCCAAAGCCTCCTTTTTAAACTAGTTGTTAAATCATCACTCATTTAACAAGAAAATTGATTCCTCTCCAACGCTACACCGTAATGGGGAATGCCCCTCATTTGTATCCTAAAACCCCTGCAAGGAGAAGTTCTTCTGCACCGATCCCAACTGAAATAATCTCACTTTTTCCCACAAATTCAAATCAGACCTGAAACTGCTTCAAAACCAAGCTCAATACACCTGAGGTTGAGGATTTGCCAAGGATCCTCTTCAAAGTAAATGATTGTATCATCCACAAAAAGAAGATGATAGGCTTCCATCCTTTCTTTCTGGTTTTGAGACCATCGAGAAGGCCTCATTCAGTAGCATTATTAAGCAAAAGACTCCACACTTCCATAACCATGATAAATAATAGAGGAATGAGAGGATCACCTGGCCTTAGACCTACATAAGAGCAAAAAACAGTCCAAATGGCAGCCGTTAATGAGCACTGAACAAGTTGGGGTAATAATACATTGTTGGATCCATCAACACTGAGGAAGTTCCAATTCACAATATCAAAGGCTTTCTCCATGTCGAGCTTGCACTCTATTCCTTCCCCTGCTGCAGGGATCCACCGCTTCATTTGCAATCAGGGCTGCATCCATAATATGCCTTCCTGCAACAAAAGCATGCCAATGTTGACCAGCTACTTCCGAGATGGCTTTTTTAGGCCACACAATGAGAACTTTGGATAGGACCTTATATATGCTGCTCAGAAAGCTGATTCGGCAGAAGTCCTTGATTTTACAAGACCCTGGTTTCTTGGGAATGAGGGTAACAAAGATGGAATGATTCTACTCTAAATCTGCCCATTCTGTAGAATTCATGAAGATGGCATGCTCTAGAAGGCCCAACACTCTTGAAAAAAAAAATAGATGAAGGGAAACCATCAGCGCCAATTGCTTTATCCCCATTGCTGTCCTTGGTGGCTTGATAAATTTTCTACTCATTGAAGAGCCTTTCAAGCCACTGCACCATGGGAGGGCTGAGAATGCTGAAAATTTTGGTGTGAAGATTTTGTAGAAATCACAGATGCCCCTTTTGATATCCTTTCAACAACAAGAACCTCCTGCTCAACTTTGATTCTCATCAACAAGTTGAACCTGCAATGTGCATTTTCTGTTTGGTGGAAGAAACTGGTATTCTGATCCCCTCCTTGGGCCAAAATGCCCTGAATTTCTGTCTCCAAGTGATTTCTTCCATGTTAATAACATCAGCAAGCTCTTTCCTGGGAATAAGTCTTCTAGCATGCTTTTGGTGTCGAGGCCTTGACCTAACAACTCATAGTCCAGCTCATTAATGTCATTGAGGATCACAATCTTCGTCTGGATATTACCAAACTATTTTTGCTCCACCATTTTAAATTTCTACTCATCCCATGCAATTCCAAGGCAACTACAAAGCTTGCTTCCCCCTCAAAATGATGAGGGGACCACCAATGTTTAACCCGATTGCCAAAACCACCAAGCATGTTCTAGAAACAAGGAGTTGGGCCCTATTTAACTCTTTCCATGTCAAGAAGATAAGGGAAGGTGTCCAAGGTGGGCCTTGGAAGCAGATTTTGAGTAACCTCTAGAAATGATCTTCCCACTTCGTGGATATTGAAACCTATCAATCCTCGAAAATGAGGGAGTCTCTCTGGAGTTTGACTATGAAAAGAGCACCAATAAGAGGCAGGCCGATGAGGGCATTCACATTGATGAAATCAAGGAGCTCCTTCGTGCTACTAGTATCCACGGTTCTCTCACTTTATCCATGAGGATATAAGACCATATTGAAATCTCCCCCAATAACTCAAGAGACATCCCATTTACCTCTAGCTTCCCAGAACTCACTCCACAAGAGCTGCTTGGAAGGTCCTTTGCCTGGCAAAAGTCCACTTGAAGCTATCCTCCATGTTCCTTAAAATACAAGAAGTAGAGAAGGCATTTAAAGTGTGACCCAGCCGTTCCACCACATCATCCTTTCATATGAAAGAAAATCTCCTGTGTTTCCAACAGCTCCAAGAAAAATCCACCTTCAATTCTTATTTCTCAAGTCCCCTGAAGCTTTTGGTTATAAAGTAATTTACTGAATCAGTTTTACTTTCCTCAAAGGCAAGCAAAAACTCCCCTCCACTCCTTGAGAAAAGACTTGACCAAAGCTCTTTTCAATCTTTTGTGAAGGCCCTTCATATTCCATGGTACAAGTTTAGCCAACATAGGTTTATCGCAATGCATCAGCTGCTGCCAACCTCCTTCAAGTCTGAGAACCCTCCATTCCTCTCATAAGTTGCCGAAAAATCCACTCAGTCAAGTTCCCTATTAGCATCCTTCTTCTCCCTATCAGCATCCTTCTTCTAACTGCTGCAAATTAGTGTTTGAAGGGCCTCGATGAAATTTAGGCCGTAGGTCCACAATACAAGTATAGGCCTTCAACTGTAGAGAAACTGGCCAAAAATTTTTCAGAAAAAAATAAAATAAATAAAAATAAAAATTGCATATTTGCAGCTAGCTGTCTGTTGCACTCCTGCTGAATGGGATGCCCATAGGCACATGTATTCCCACTCATCATCTCCACCCCTACCTTCTTAGTCACCTGCGTGACATTGACAGAAAGCCTGATTGAGTTACCACAGTGAGGCCAGGAGCAGTCTATAGCTGGAGGATTCGAAGCCATACTAACCAGAGTCTCCAGTAGAGGGGGTACCCTGGTTTTCCTTCTGGCTTGAGTTGAACGCTGATACCTGCTTCAGTGTAGAGACCATGGAGCTCTTCTTCGGGTTGGGAATCACTCTCCTTTGCAATTCAGATGCTAGAGAGGAGACTTAGCTCCAAACCATCGAGTCAAAGGCCTCCAGAAAGGCTACATATATCCAACCTCTGTCATTTTATCACTGTTAGGGCTAGAAATTTGCCAAACTTGTTCTCCTTGAGTTGAATCATCAATGTTTTATCACTGTTCCTTTTACGACAAAGCCATGAAGAGGACACAGACCTTTCCTTCCTGTAGATCCAGAAATCCTTACAAGCAGTGACGAACCACACAATATCTATATTGTGAACCCATGTAGTTCCTAAACATTTTACACAGACTTGATCCAAAACATCTTATCAAAAAGAATCATCTACGTTCTACAAAAATCGCAACAGGGAGATTCCAGTTATGTCAGCCCTCTAATTTGGATATTCAACTCTCTTGGCCAACTTAATCATTCCAAGGTACTCGATTAACTATTAAAATAAGATGAACCTATGGGAGTGGACAAGGAGAATTTAAAAACACAAGCTTCAAATCAATCTCATATCCAATATTCATGTGCACAAAGAAAATGCAAGCACAACTTAGAACTAGTGCAAACTATGCAGGTGCTCTGAATTAATGGCAGTTCAGAAAGAAAAATTACAATTTTGAGGCACATATAACCTAACCTATATGTACATTATATTCAATGCTACAATTTGTGTAAATGTGTGTGTGCACGTGCGCACGAGAGAGAGAGAGAGAGAGAGAGAGAGAGAGAGAGAGAGAGAATGCATAGGAACACAGCAAAAGAAAATCCACACCTGTGTCAAATACTTGAATGCATCTACAACAGGAGTAATCATATCCCTATAGGCCTCAATCTGCAGATTGGAGTTTCAAGACATAATGTTATCTTAAGCACAAAATCAGAGCCACTAAAAAGTCAACATCATATCCCCTAATAAAAATAGTACCTGATGAACAATTGTACGAAGCACAGTCATTGGATTGGCATGTGCAAGCTTTGCAACCATCCGACCCAGCTGCTTTAAATTTTCTTTTGCAAGCCGTTTCAAGATCCTTCTGGTGTCCAACTATAGAACAATGAAAAATAAATTCTGCTCTTAAGACACCAAGCCTGCAAGTTGGAACAAGAGAAAATATACTCTTCAAAAAATATATCCCCATACCTTTGCTGTCTGCCTTGCAGCCAAAACCATCGGCATCCGCTCATCTTCCTTTTCCCACTCACCATATAAACGGTACCGAACCTATGCAGACAAGATTCATCTAGCCAGACTGTCTACCATTCCTAATAAATTCTCCAATGCAAGTATGAAAGGGCATCAATGTAAGGCCAACCTCGTATGAAAGCAGATTCATTACTTCCCAAATCTCCTGCCCAACTGCTGGATTAGCTGGAATCAACTGTAAGGAAGGAAGTAGACATGTTCCCAAAGCTTCTTCAATCCTAGCCCTAGCTTCCTTTAGGTGCAGACGGGGAGTCCAATTTCCACCAGCACCAGGTTTAGGATTCCAAGCTCCATCACAAGCATCCAGATGCTCAACTGCAGACAGATAGTAACCTCTCAAAACTCTACACACCTGCTCAAGAAGAAATGAGAGACAACCATAATAAGCATAAAACAGAAGCACATTTAAAATGACAAACACAGCTAATAGAATTACAATGATCAAAGCAATGCACCTTCTGCAACAATAAAGCATCCCGATGGAGAAATGGCCCAGCAGAAGTAAGCATCTCAAAAAGTTCTTTGGGAAGATCAATGAAAGAGCTCTGTCCAGATGAATTTGTGTCCATGGAATCCAGAGCAGCTCCTGAGGGCAACCCAAAACTTTGTAGATGTGTTTGGCGAACAACATCATATGCAGAAGAAATTGACTTCTCAATGAGCCTGGATGCACACAAAGCCAAATCACATTGTAAAAAAAATATACTAAAATAAAAGGATTCAACTCTAATACAAATGATAAAGATGCTTTCAAGTTTCAAGAAAAATTAGGCTTCAAAACAAAAAATGTAAACATTAAATTTTCAACTTCAAAACAAATGTGTGCCCCTAAACAAGGTACTCGCGCGCGCGTGCGCACGCGTGAAGAAAAAAGAAGCACAAGTTATCTCAACTTTCATTTAACTGAAATCATTTAAATAAATTTTACCTAAACAAGCCATTACAAATTTGAATATGAGCCACTGGATTAAGCGGCGACAGACGATCTAATAGTATGTGGGCATGATGCCTGCAACATAAAAGCTCAATTAAGCATTACTAAACTTAAAACAGGAAGCAGCATCAATAAGATACAAAAAGGAAACAAATTGAGCATTCAAACACATATCATTATTCACTTCAGATGCACTTAACCCTTTTTTTTTTTGGATAGATAAATGACAAATGAAAACCAAATTGAAAGCTTAAACCTAGTGGCAAATGAGGGAAAGACAAAAAAAAAAACTGAGGTTTATTCGCAAAATTAGAGTCACTAAAGTTAAGGTGGCATTAAAAAAAGATGAAAAGTGGGAAATTTATAGGACCAAATAACATCCCAATTGAAGTTTGGAAATTTTTAGGGAGTAAAGGAAATACATTGTTAACTGATATATTCAACACTATTGTAAAAACCAAGAAAAAGCCAAAGAAATGGACAAAAAGCACATTAATACCTATTTACATAAACAATAGTGTCATTCAAAATTGCAATAACTATCGTGTAATTAAACTTTTGAGTCATACAATGAAGCTACAGGAATGGGTAATTGAACAAAGAATAAGACTAGAAACGGTCTTAAAGAATCAATTTGATTTTATGCTAGGAAATCAACAAAAAAAAACGCTATTTACCTACTAAGAAAATTAATGGAAAAGTTCAAAGAAAAGAAGAGGGGCTTGCATGTGGCTTTTATTAACATAGAGAACACATATGACAGAGTACCTAGGGAAGTTCTGAGGTGGGTTTTAGAAAAGAAGGGATTATGCAGTAGATATACTAATGGCCTTAAGGATATGTATGATAGAGTAGAGACTAGTGTTAGGATTTTAGGAGGAGAGTCTATAGAATCTCCAATAACAATAGGCGTACATCGCGGTTCTCTAAGTTCCTATCTTTTTGCTTTAGTGATTAATGAACTTACTAGGAATATCCAAAACAAGATCCCATGGTGTATGTCGGTTGCAAATGATATTGTTTTGACTGATGAACGTAAGAGTAGGGTAAAATCTAAGTTGGAACAAAGGAGAACAACTTTAGAGTCTAGTGTTTTTAGGATAAGTAGAAACAAAACAGAAAATATGAAACGAACTTTCAAATATGTAAGGAGGAATATTGAAGATAAGATCAAACTTAAAAATTGAGAATCAACAGCACTGATATATTTTGATATCTTGGATCTATTATGCAAGTGGAGGGAGAAATTGAAGAGGATGTAGTACATAGAGTTAATGCAGATTGGGTTAAATGGAGGAGCGTGTCAAGTGTGCAGTGGATCATAGAATACCATTAAAATTAAAAGGAAAGTTCTATAGGACAGCTATAAGACCAGTCATGCTTTATGGATCAAAATGTTGGGCATCTGAAAAACAAAAAATTCAAAAGTAAAGTGGCTGAATTGTGCATGCTAAGGTGGATGAGTGATATAACATTAGAGGATAAAATAAGGAATGAACATATTAGCAATAGGTTCGGTATAGTAGCAGTAGATTAGAAGACAAGATACGGGAGGGGCAGCTTAGGTGGTTTGGACATTTAAGACAAGCCAACTAGTGCACCAAGGAGGAGCGAACTAGCCATTGTAAACGGTACTAGAAAAGGAAGGAGTGGACCTAAAATAACTTGAAATGAAGTGGTGAGGAAGGATTTAATAACTCTTAATTTAGGCAAAGAAAATGCCCTCAATCACATGAATTGACAGAAAAAGATCCATATAGCCGACCCTACATAGTGGGGCTTAAGGCTAATTATTGTTGTTGTTGTTATTAGGAATATACATAGTGGAGAATAAGACATCCTCCAAAAAATAGTCTAGACAAAAGCAGAAAGGAAACACAAAGAAAACTGAAGAAGAAAAAAATACTGCAAAAAATCAAGCCAACAAATAAAGCCAATCCCATTGAATATCTAAGAGGCTCACTCCTTCAAAGTACCATTAGCCAATAGAACAAATATAGACATCTCGTTGCCCTTAACCTCGCCTCTTTTTTTTTCCCCAAATGGCAACACCCCAACCAAAGGACACTGACAAATGGTGAGCAACACAAATATCCACTGCTACATTGATGAATAATAAAGATGTGCCAACTCTTGGAAGCATAAAATAGGTTGAGGGAGGGTACAAGGGCCGAGATTGTGCAGTGGGAGTTGAATTCAAAACAAAAGTGAGGAAACATGTAGCCCTAGGGGGTTCAAAATTTTAGAATAGCTAAGAAGTGTCAAATATATTCACATACCCAATAAAAGAATGTAACACCAAGTGCACAAGGCTCCACGCCAGGTTTGGGATGGCATGGTGTACACATTCTTACCACCGCATCAAATAAATGTGCACGCATGCATGCATTTATTTAAACACAAGAATATATATATATGAAGGTAACTCAACATACTTTTTTTATGTCAATTTTTTATTGAATTTTTGAACTATAAATACAGTTCATATTAATTTCTAGATATTGTTATGCTAATTTCATGGTGTTATATTATTCTCCTTTTTGCATGATAAATGAATTTATAAATGAAATTCAAAAATTAAGTTTGTCATTAAATATTTTGGCGCCTTATCGTCATGGTAGCAAGGTTGTGCCATCAATGGGAGTAAGCATAGCTGTTGACATGCACTTTGGAGTTAAAAGTTATTAAAATCACAACCACTATGGTTCTACCTCACCAAAAGGGGCATGGTGCAATTTTTGAAGAAAAAGAGGCTAAATGCATATAATGGAGGGGCAAAATAAATAAGGAAAAATTGCAAAACCCAAATTAAGATTAGGGTTTATGGGGCCAGGAGTTGGCCACCCATCTTATCATCTCTGCCCTTGCATAAAGATCAAAAAGGGAGGCCACAAACTAGCCCTTGTTGCCCCCAACCCCAAACCCCCGAATAGTGTAAAAAGTGTCTAATTGGGAGGGCTTTTTGGTTGTTGCCACTCAATATAGATACTCTTATGGAGCAAGAACTTATGCAGCTAGATATATAAATAAATATATATATATATATAATAAAAAATAAAAAATAAAAAAAGAGATGATAAAGCCATGTCAATCCAATCCAAAGGTTGGTATTCTCATGAATCGTCATTATCATATTTGTAATCAAACATGATTGAATCTTGTTTTAAACATTTGTGCATGTTAGTTTCCTATGTGATAATGCATATATAGTAGTCTTACAAGGCCTAATCATCGAATGAGTACAATACCCATTCTAGCCCAAATACAAAACCCCTTCCTTCTCACTCATTACAATCCAAACACTTGCCCCGTCTCTACCCATGCACCAATCACCGAAATCTCAATCCAAAGCACCATCAATCCCCAAAACAAGCGCACTCCACCATGGTTTTAAATAACGGCCGCGACCGTTACGTAACACCGTCACGTAATGGTTTTTTGGTTTAGTGATACCATTACACACCGCGAAATCAGTGGGAAGAAAAATCACGGCTATAGAGGCTGTTACGGACCGCGACCATTACGTAAAGGCTGCTACGGTCGTTACGTAACCACTACAGGATTGCTACACCAAAAAATTTATTTCATTTTTTACTTTTTCTTCTCACTTTTTCCCTCTCTTTTATAAATCATTCTCAGCATACCATGTAGCAGGAGGGGGGAAAGATTATAATGAGGATGACAATGATACAAAATTTACTATTTCTTTAAATACTCGTAAGATATGCATTAATTAACAATTTGAAAATACTAACTTGTTAGGAAAATATTTTATTTTGATAATATTAATAATGTGATATTTATGTTCTATATTTTTCAACTTCAACCTTCTTTCTTTTCTAGCTATTTTATATTTCTATTATTCGTATGTCTTATGTGTTCAATAGATTAATGGAGTGTATAATGTATTTTTTTCATTAATTAATTTAGCACACATAAGAATTTATCATAGATAAGAACAATGAGAAGTATAAATATGCGCACACACATAATTTTTCGATCAATGGTGGTTTAAAACGAATGTAAACTTGTTGCCCTTACCAAATAACTTAGTTACTCAAACTAAAGGATCCAAAATACACTAAAACTCTTTCTAAGAAGGGCTAAAAGCTTAAAACATGCAAGTATGCTAATATGCAAGAGGTTGTGTGCGCTTCAAAAAAATCCATAGTTGTTAGACCCGCTTCCCGTTATGTAACATCCGCTTCCCATTACCGTTACGTTACGCTACCAGCTACTGCGATTTAAAACCATGATCTCCACCTCCATTGGAGATTTATGTCTAACCAACAAACTTCACCACCTTATTTTGAACATTATTGTTGTTGCCCAAACTTCACGAGCTCCCACTCTTAGTTGCTGACTGACTCAAATCCTTAAGATTCTACAACCAATGGCAAAGCTTCCACAAAACTCCTCCATTGACATTACGAAAGATCTCTAAGAATTAAAAAAAAAAAGAGAACCCTTTCCCCTCAAGCTGAATCTTTATTCCAGAACCCCGCCTCCTCGCATTGATATGAGCACCACCCAGCACCAAACCTTCCAAAATATCTACCACTAAACGAACAATTTTAGTCAAACACACCCAAAATACATTCACAAAGTATTTTCTAAAAAACCCTAATCCATCTATTCAGCTTAGATTTCTTCTCAAGTAGAAAGATAGATCCAAATCCAGTTCTGAAAGATTTCATTGCAACCCATAAGTATAAGTAATAGATAAGTATTAGTATAACAAAATAAATATAATACAAAGATTTTTAACTATATATATATATATATATTATTCTAATCATAGTATTGTATTTTATTTATCTTATATGATATTGTTGCTATAGCCAAATCCACATTCACATTTCCCTTCTCCCTTCACTTTATTATTAATTAATTCAATTTGAGTCTGCACCCCAATTTTACTGAGGTTGAATCCACTTTTATTCTTTCTTTTTCCTCCCTCCCTTATTCTAAAAGGAAGAAAAGAGGGGAAGAGGGATTAATCACAGATATTTGATTGTGTCTTTAATTTGACCCTTACCTTCTCCAATCTCAAAACAAAGGACTTGCCTTCCATCTGGACAGCGCTTCAAATGGTCCCTTCCATTGCCTTGATCAATAAATCAACACCACAAGAGAAGAATTGAAGGGCATGAGAAAAGAAAGAGGCAGAAAATGACAGGAGGAGCACGAGAGAGAGTTGATTTCGTTCCCATTCTTCGCTTCCATTCTCATTGTGTGAGGATTTAAAAAAAACACACACACAAAAAAACAAACAAACAAAAAACATGGAAGATCAATGGCAGTTTGGGTAATTTAGTAAATTAAGAGACTGGCTTGCCAACATTGGTTATTCAGGCTGTACATTGTTACAATCTAGGACAAAAATATAACACAATTGAGAAGTCAACCCACATCTTCGTTCAAGGGTAGGTATAGGGATCCAGGTAGGTATGGATGCGAGTTTGCATCACGATCAGAGTGAGGTTATACCAATGTTTTGAGAAAGAAGTTCTCAATTATGTTTTAACAGAAGTATCAACTCCTGTTCCTGCTTGGCTGTGTCTAGGGCTCAACTTCACATTTCATATGGTTAGTCTTTTGCTCTCCTCGAAGGCTGGAACAACCATGGGCACGTCAATTTGTTGATTCTTAATCAATGACAAGTGTGTAGTTTATGCAAAATTTTTGGGGGGGAGAAAGCCGACTGTCACTGCATCCACGGTTGTATGTTTGTGTTTGAGGAGGGTGTGTGCATGCACACAGCAATCCACAAGTAAAACTGGCAAAATTACAACTGAAGAATATAAGAAAAAGAGCACTCAAAAAAAAAATATATATATATATATATATATAATTTTAAGACAAACAGTTCTCATTACCATTACCAGACATAAAACAATCGGAAATCAAGACAAAGATTTACAAACAATTCAGTAGTAATGAAATCCAAAAAAAAAAAAAAAGAATTCAAGCAGCATAATGATAATTTTAAAAAAAAATTCAGCAAAATCAAACTAACCAGTCATCCACAGAAAGAAATCCAGTAAGCACTCCCAAAGTCTGATTATTTTCAAGTTCTGAAGAACGTTCAGCAGCTGCTTCAGTTTCCATGTCTAAAGCAGCAAAAAGATCAATTGTGACATCTCCTTGTTTTTCATCATCCATAAGATCTTTCCCAGTAGCAGCAAGATTTATTCTGCCAATTTTGTTAGCCTACGGGGAATAAGCAAAAATAAATAAATAAATAACTGTTAAGTATATGGTAATGCTATTGTAGACATAAAATAAGGCAAAACAGACGTTAATTTTAAGTTGCACATCAATGCAGAGACAGCCATGATAACCACAACTTAGATTCTAAATCTTCATTTTTTTGACAAGTTCACAGACGTAAATTGAAATCTACTTTTCACTATTTTCAAGGCCATTGGAGATCTTTGCCTAAAAAATTACTAAGCTCCTTTGAAGGATGATATGAACCACAGGCAGCAAACACTATCAAAACTGTCAGAAATATATTTTGATGAATGACAAAACACCAAGTTTAAGAAGTATTTAAGATGCTAATCAAAAGATTGAGCAAAGAGAGTCGAAGAGATGCAAAATGAGACACAGCTATAAGATGCATAATGAGACACAACTATAAGATGCATAATGATATGCATCATCAGACGCGTCTGTAAGACTCACTAAAGAATAATCGCTTGAGTTAAGAAACCAATTTAACTTTATCTGCAAAGAAAATCATAATCAATCGATTATTAATATATGATTAAACAGAAGTAATTGGATCAAGGATAATTGATCTTCAAACGCTCTTATTAATTTTTTTTTTTTCAAACAAAAGTTTCATTTGAATATTAGTGTGCTCACTGTGCTGTACAGCCAGGCAACGAGCTTTGACTTAGTGAGAGTTCTTGGATCTTTTTCTTGTCTTGGAAACAAACTCCTTTAAGAAACCAAGCTCCAACAATTCATATTCCGAGTGCTGCATTAATCTCTTGTCCATTGAGCATTTAGTGATATGCAGCTGGCTGTCAAAGGAGTTGCTTCCACATACTTTTTATAAAGAACTCATTTTCCATGAAGAAAACATAAAAGCAAGTATATTCGAGTGAGAGAACACTGAACAGATAATACTCAACCCCTTTACGTGCCAAGATTTACTGAGAAACTCTGTCATTTACATTCTCTGATCATTGTGCTCATTTTAACTTTTTTTTTTGTTTACAATAGGCTAAGGCTAATTTTGTCTCTCTAGTATCACCAGTTTCACATCAAGAAATTTATTTGGGTGAACTAGAGAAAGCCTGAGAAGTTGTATTTCTTTTATTTCATTTTAAAAGGGTAGGTAACCCAGAAAAAAAACAGGTTGCCCGCAATGCATGTTTGCACTGAAAGTGGCTTTTAAACCAGGGAGAGAGGAATTAATGCAAGGACTAATTGTCCGATTGAGCTGAGAGCCGCCCAGTGTAATAGAGTCATTTGTTATAGCAAAATTCTCAAGTGATTTGCTTGAGTGGATGTAGTAGGTCACAGTCAACCAAACCACAACAAAATTTTGTGTTCCCCTTTGCTTGAGATTTGATTATCCTTGCCTATTGATATTTCCTTGTACTGTTACATAATATTACCTACTCTATGATTGTGTGATTTAAGAAAAACTAAATATAATCGTTTCAAGGATTAACTTGGGCTTCAAAATTTCATAAACAAACCAATTGTTTTATATCACCCAATTCACCACCCCCTCCCCCCCACTTGGGTGCCATTGTAGGACCAACAAAAACAAATTCAATAAACAAAATAGTTAAAAGAGGTCAATATAACGTTTCTGATTTTATGTGAAAGGGAACAAAGATCAAAACTGTCAGCTGAAAACAGCTGTTAGAAAAAACAAATCAAAAAAACAAAAAACACACAGGAAGAAACACACACACACACACAAAAAGGTGAAAAAAATATAAATGTTGGGAGAATTTTCATATTAAGAAACATGAAAATAAATACCAAACAAAAGAATTCATTCTGCAAACTAGCAATGCTGACATACCTCTTCAAGCCGCTTGGCAGAGATGGCATTATAATGTTCAAATGCCTCATCATCCTTGGGAAGTAAATGTACATATCTGCAATAGATACATGTAATTTTCAATCAAGAAGCAGAAAAAAAATCACATTTACAGAAACAATTACACAATTTAAACTATAAATAATAAACTATTAGGTGTGAATGTCAATTCCTAAACAAGAGAATTAAGCAAAAAGAATGAAAATTTCCATGTCCAAAAAAATATGCTACTAAGAATGTGAAAAGTGAAATAGAAGTGAAAGTAATATAGAACCTAGCTGAACCTCATGCTTACTAGCAGTAGAGGCAGGACATTAAACTATAATACAAAACTCTACCTTCAGCAAACATTAGACGCAAAAATACCAGGAACATAAACTGTTTTGCAGCACTATAAAATTTCAAAAAAAAATTTTATCACCTAAAAAAGCGACGATTTTTTGGGAAACATGCAAGAAATTCTCAGAGAGGAATGCTCATACATTTAATGGCCACTCTCTACCTTTAATGTGGCATTAAGACAGAATTGCTTTCCTTCCTTCACTGTGCACCTATCCATCCAATTGCTTTAAAAGAATTTGCTTCTCAGATTTTCAGCAGGATTGGGCAACTTTGCTGGCCTGATTTTCTTGTATCTTTTTTATTGCTACTTTATATTTTTTCTCTTTCCGCTTTTTTTTTTTTTGGGGGTTTTCTAATAGGAGAATACCTTACCCTCTTCAAATATATTTTGTTTTCCCATGCTTTAACAGTCTTGCTTCATATACAGAGAAAACAAACAGAAATTAAGATTTAAATCTTCCCATCTTGCTCAACAATTATCAATGAGTTTTCGTAGGAGATTTCAACTGTTAAAGATTTTGGCTTCTAAAACATGAAACTACTTGGAAACTCAAAAGATGCATTTAATGAACAGAAAAAGCACTGGTCCCAAAATAAATAAATAAATAAATAAAAATAAAAATGCCTGAAGCAAAAGTAATCTAACTAGAACACAGTCCCAGCCTTCATGGATAGCAGCTGAACATTGCATAATAAAAAATAAAAAATCATAACCACATTAGAAGACCAAAATTACACAGGAAAGACTCACATGCTATCAAGATCAATAAACTCTCCCTTCACCAGCAAAGCTGTCAGTTGATACAACCCAAAAGGCACAGGACTATTAACTTCAATATGCTGATAATATTGGAACTTAAACCCAAGGATTTGTGAAGCATGAGACTGGACAATAGAAAAAATGATGATATTCAGTAAAATATTACAAAAAAAATAAACATAGATACCAGCCAACCAGGACTAATTAATTCATGGTCATACCTTTGGGAAAATAGGAATCAGGCCCAAAAATACATTGCTGTCAGGCTGAAGTTCAAAACACTCCAAAACCTGTGGCATCAGAGGATAGCAGGGGCACAGGTGAATCCAAAATTATAAACTTCAAAACAATAACATCTAAAAGGGAAAGAAATTGCAGGGACAGGCATGTGAAATAGCCACAACAATCAAAATAATCAATAGAGAACTTACAATATCAAAAACACGGTTCGGATCCAGATCAAAGTGTCCTATTAAAGACTGCAGCAGCAACATACATATTACTATTCAGAGGAAAATATCAAAGACATGAATGAAAATAATAATAATAATAATAATAATAATAATAATAATAATAATAATAATAATAATAATAATAATAATAAACAAGAAGAGGAAGTTTAAGCCAAACCTTAATAATTCCTATTGTTGCTGATGATACATTTTGAGTCGAAGCTTCAGAACCCTGACAAAGAAGGGTAACCTGCAACACCAGAGTTAGTAAAAAAGAGAGAGGAAAAAATAACGGGCATTTACCCTTCCCTTTTACCAGTAAAGGCTCTTTATTCATCAAAGGAAGGAAAAATTAAAGCAGACATTAAAAATCGATTATATGTTCCAACTCCTATACATCCTAATGTGAAGGAAAATTATTTAAGAGATTATGGAAGTCCAGGGATTATAGGTCAGACGACACTTAAGTTTCCTTAACAAAGTAATACACAACTTTCTAGACAAACAACTAAATAGTTTCCCATCAAAAGCAATAAAATGAAACAATGAATCCTTGGAATCCGAATTACTATAGAAATGGAGCCTAAAGTATTGATAAAAATAGGAAGTTCCTTAGAGAAGAAAATGCCATGATTTCTAAGAACTTAAAAGTGATACAATTTGAGAAGTTTGAGAACATTGTTGATGGTAATTAGCAAAAAACAAAGTATATAGAGCCCACAACCACTGAGGCTCTTAGGATCTGGCAAAGCAGATCAAATCTGATAACCCGTGGCGGACTAGACAGAAAATAAGATGAGCAAATTATAATCCATATCCAACTCAATTAAATGATGGACTAAAGGCGATTAGGATCAGATAATACATGGTGGATAGTAGATAAACTGTCATTCCTAAGAATAATTTTTTTAACATAATAATTGAAGTTGCATTTTATTTCGTAATTTGGAAAATTGCAAATTAATAACCAACAAGAAAAGTAAACATATTTTTAATAATTTAATAATTTTGTAATTGTGCATTCATGAAATCAAAAGCATAGGCATAAAAGTACATAAAAAAATAATCCAAATCTAAATAGAAAACTATAGGCTTCGTTTTTTATATTGTTGTCGCTCCTTTAAAAAAAACACTAATTTGCATATGCTCCCTCTATTAGAAAAAAGGGGAAATAAAAGATTGCCTACACTGAAATAATAAGAATACATAAAATGATATTCTTCATAACCTTTTTCTCTTTTCATATCACAAACTTTCATTAAAAAATAAAATAAAAGCTTACTCAAATTATATCTTGTGAAATGATACAAGAATTAATATCAAAACAAATCTTCTAAATTTTTTCTACTTAAATTTCATTGAAAGAAGCTTCCATCGTTGTTTTCAAGATTTTCATAGCGCCATGTTACCTCTATATTTATAAGAAAAAGATAATATTAAGACAAAAACAACATTTCAACTTTTTAAAAACTATAGAAGATAATTTTAAATGATTTTCATACAACATTTATAGAACGGCTATAGGAATAACTATGCTATATAGATCAGAATGTAACATATCTAAAAGTAAAAGTTGTCGAAATGAGAATGCTAACATTGATGAGTCGTATAACGTCAAAAGATAAATTAAGAAATTTTTAACATATTCGCTATAAGTTAGGCATAACACTCATAGAAGATAAAACATGGGAGGAGCATTCAAACTATTTGACTATAAATTTTTGCTATAAGGAATTTAACATATGTTTTTTATTGACCTAGAGAAAACCTATAATAGGGTACCTAGGAAAGTTCTTTACGGGGAATGCAGTAGATATAATGAGGTCATAAAGGATATGTATAATAGAGTAATGACTGCATTTGAGGGGAATCTAGCAATTTTACAATCATAATAAGTGTACATCAAGGTTCTACTTTGAGTCCTTATCTTTTTGCTTTAGTGATTGATAAACTTACTGGGAATATCCAAAATGAGATCCCTTGGCGTATGTTGTTTGCTTATGATATTGTCTTGATTGATGGACGTAGGAGTGGTGTGGAATCTAAGTTGGAGCTTTTGAGAACCATTTTAGGATAAGTAGGAACAAGACAAAATATATGAAAATGTAATTTCAATAACATAAGGTGGGGTATTGGAGGGAAGATTAAACTTGATAATTAAGAAATTAACAACACTAGTGGATTTTGATATCCCATATCTACTATGCAAGTGAAAAGGAAAATTGAAGAGGATGTAATACATAGAGTTAAAGCAGGTAGGGTTAAATGGCGGAATGCGTCAGGCATGTTGTGTCATCATAAATGTTGAATAATTGGCTAAAATGGAGTACCTAAACTCAATGATAGGTCTCTCCCTCTATTTATAATATATGTCAAGTACAATTGGAATGACCATAATACCCTTACTAACTTGCACTTATTACAAACCAAACTCTAACAATTAATAATAATGCTAAATGACTAAATAAAATAACCATTAACACTCCCCCTCACGTTGGAGCATATATATCATATGCTCCTAGCTTGTTACAAATGAATTTCACACAAGCACCTCCCAAGGCTTTAGTGAACAAATCAGCAAGCTGAAATTTGAACTTCACATGAGTGGTTATAATGAGCTTCTATACAAGTTTCTCTTGACTAAAATGGCAATCAACTTTAATGTGCTTTGTCTGCTCATGAAAGACAGGGTTGGATGCAATATGAATAGTAGCTCGATTATCACATATCAACTCCATAGACTGAGAATGTGGAAAACCTAGTTCTTTCAACATGTTCTTCATCCAAACAAGTTCACATGTAGTGTGCGCCTTAGCCCTGTATTCTAACTCACCACTCGACCTAGCCACCACAGCTTGTTTCTTACTTTTCCAAGACATTGAATTACCACTGACAGAAATACAATACCTGATTGTGGATCTTCGGTCGGAATGTGACTCGGCCCAATCTACACCTATACATCCCTGAATATGAGTGCGACCCTGATCCTGATATAAAAGAACTCTCCTTGATGCACCTTTGAGATATTTCAAAATGCGAATTACAACATCCTAGTGGCTTGTTCTTGGGGAATCAAGAAACAAACTCACAACACTTGTTGCAAAGGATATATTTGATCGGGTGACTGTGAGATAATTCAACTTTCCAACAAGTCCCCTATATCAACCTAGGTTAGGAAACACATCACCCATATTTAGCATTTACGATTTGGATCCATGGGTGTATCAACAAGTTTGGATCCCAACAGCCCCGTCTCATCTAAAAGATCAAGAACATACTTTCTCAATGACAATACAGTTCTTGTACGAGATCTTGATACTTCTATACCCAAGAAGTACTTCAATGGTCCCAAATCCTTGGTCTGAAACTTACTCTGTAGGAAAAGCTTTAGGTATTGGATGCCTCAATAATCATCAACAGTGATCACAATATCATCCACATACACAATAAGCAAAATCCTGCCAAATGGAGTATGACGATAAAAAACAGAGTGATCTACTGCACACCAATGAAGGCCAAACTCAAGTACTACAGCACTAAAACAGCCAAACCATGTCCTTGGAGATTGTTTTAATCTATACAATGATTTCTTGAGTCGACATACTGAGCCTGACTCCCCCTAAGCAAAACACCCAGGTGGTTGCTCCTATATACCTCCATATGAAGATCACCATGTAGGAAAGTATTCTTCACATCTAACTAATGTAGAGGCCAACGACAAGTAGTGGCTAAAGAAATGAACAAACATTCTGAGGCAAGTTTAGCGACCGGAGAGAATGTGTCTAAATAATCCAAACCATACACTTAAGTATACCCCATAGCAACAAGGCAGGCCTTGAAACAAGCTAAAGAACCATTAGGATTGACTTTCACAGTGTACACCCAGCAACAACCAACCACAGACTTATCAGGAGGAAAAGGTATCAAATCTGAAGTATCATTATCATGTAGTGCATGCATCTCTTCAACCATTGTTGTCCTCCACCCAAAATGGGATAGGGCTTCAGAAATAGATTTTGGAAGAGTAACGGAAGACAAAATACTAACAAGACAGTAATAAGAGGGCGACAAGAAATCATAACAAACAAAATTAGATATCGGATGTTAGGTACAAGTGCGTTTACCTTTTCAACAGCTATAGGAGGATCAACATCATTAAAAATAAGATCATCTGACGAGGGAACTAGAGGCACAGTAGTAGAAGCTGGAGGAGACACTTCCCACTTGAGTCGCCGTGTGCATACCTACAAATTAGGATGATCCAAGGGACGAGAAGGACTCAAATTGGATGAAGGTGTAGGAGGATTGAGCGTAGATACTAGGTTTGGATCTAGAAGGCAAGGTAGAGGAAGAGACTCATTAAGGTCAACAAAACTCAACGAATCAGTGTAGTATTGTGTAGACTTAAAGAATGTGAGATCAGCAAAGACAAAAAATCGATGTAAAGCAGGACTATAACATCGATATCCTTTTTGAGTAAAGAAATAGCCCAAAAAGATACATTTGATAGCACGAGGATCCAACTTATCCATTCCTGGAGTTAACCGATGGACAAAAGACACAATTGAATATACAAGGGGGAAAGGAGAACAAAGGAACCATAGGGAAGATAACTGAATATGGTATTTTACTACCAAGGACAGAGGATGGCATTTTATTGATGAAGGAGCAAGTTGTGAGCATAGCACCACTCCAAAAAACTTTGGGGACATTCATTTGATACAATAAGGTACAAGTGACATCGAGAATATCTGTGTTTTTCTGCTCTGCAACCCCATTTTGTTGCGGAGTGTGGGCACAAGAGGACTGATGGATCATGCCAGAGCTAGTCATATAAGTACTAAATTAGGTACTAAAGTACTCCTTGACATTATCACTACGAAGTATCCTAACTGGCATATCAAATTGAGTTATTTGGGAACAGAAGGCACAAAAGATATCAAGCAACTCGAAATGATCTTTCATTAAATACAACCAAGTCATCCTAGAGTAATCATCAACAAATGTAACAAAGTACTGAAACCCCAACTTTGATGTGACATGACTAGGAACCCAACTATCGGAAAGGACTAGCATGAAAGGACTAACGATTCATTTGTCAACCCAGGAAGCAAAGGAACACGGTGATGCTTGCCCAATTAACAAGAATCACACTCAAGATTAGACACGAAACTCAATCTAGGAACTAGTTGTTTCAACTTGTCCAAGGGGGGATGACCAAGGCGACAATGGATTTGAAGTGGTGTATCAGCGACTGTGCATGCAATAGGTGGAGAAGGCAAATCAAAGAAGTAAAGTCCACAAACCTCACATCCTGTGCCAATTGTCTTTCTCGTCTTTGGATCCTGAATAACCACAAAATTAGGAAAGAATGTAACAGAAAATTTTGTGACTTTGTAAGCTTACTAACTAACATGAGATTGAAAGAAGATTTAGGAATGTATAAAGCAAAAGAAAGAGAGATGGAAGGATTAGGATTTGCTGTTCCTATCCCCTTAACAGCAAAAGTGGACCCATCAGCAAGGGTAACTTGAGGTAGATTTTTAGGATACTAAAGATCAGAAAGAAGTTGGTTGCACCTGTTATATGGTCAGTGGCAGCAGAATCGATAACCCAAGGACTAGTAGGAAGGATGCCAAATGACACACAAACTGTAAGGTTACCTTTCTGGGCGAAAGATGCAATGTGAGAAGATGCTTGTTGAGACAACTGATATTGTAGAAACATTGAATACTCCTCCTCTGAAATAGTCACAATACGCAGTTCACTCAAACAAGTGATTAACCAATGACCATAATATTAATTGTTGGAACAATTGGAACAACCACGAACAAGGTGACCAACCATGTACAAATCACAAATAAATCAGTACAAGACTGCCACAGAAACTCAGGCACAGCCCCAAGAAAGCAGCTCACAGCATTGAAACAATTGAAGAAGTGAACCACTGAAACTACCATGGAGAAATCACCAACTAACTTATACAACACTGCCACAGCTCACAAAAAACAGCTTATGAGCACTGTCAGTGCTCCAAGAAAGTCATCAATGACAGTTACTAACACTGAACAACAACTGACGAATTACCACAAGTGCATGGTTAAACAAAGATTGGATCTTTACGCAAAACACGTCCAACAGGTTGATATTTTGGTATATGGAAGGAATTGGATAATTGAATCAAAAAACACAGATAATCCCACTATTTCAGACCCAATAAACTCAATAACCATTGATAAACTGCTTCACGAAGCATCAAACAACCATTCCTTGGGTGCCACACTGGAGCAATTACAAAAAGTGAGATCTTTGGGCAAAAAACATCACAAAAAGCACCAAAAACATGTTCATAGAGAGATTGGATCGCTACTGAATCATTTCAGGTCAAAACCATGCCTGAAAGTGGCTTCACGCGCTGGCGCATGGGGTCGTCCCTGGCAGCCTTCATCCGGCGCATGAGGGCGTGTGAGACACTGCCTGGAGGCGGGATTTTAGTGGGGAGCAGATCGGCAGTTTCTGTGGGTGACTATGGTGTTGGTTTTGACAAATTTATAGTGGATTTGATGTTCTCGAACAGGCAGTGTTGCCCAGAAAATTCCAGCGACTGGTCTGTCTTTCTGCTGCAGCTGGCTGTTTTCTGGGGTTACAGTATTGCTGAAAAATCTTCTATGATGATAGACATGCAGCGGATTTTGGGTTTTAGGCTTTGGTTTGAGGGTCGTGGTAACACTTAGGGTTTAGGTTTCAGAATCATGCTCTAATACCATGTTGAATAATTGGGTAAAATGGAAGACCTAAACTCATGATAGGTCTCTCCCTTTATTTATAATATATGTCAAGTACAATAGGAATGACCATAATACCCTTACTTACACTTATTACATACCAAACTCTAACAATTAATAATAATGCTAAATGACTAAATAACCATTTAAAGTAAAATTCCCTTAAAATTAGAAGTAAAGTTCTATAAGATAGCCAAGGCCAACCATGCTTTATGGATCAGAATGTTGGGCAGCTAAGAAACATGATGCACAAAAAGTAAAAGTTTCAAAATGTGAATATTAAGGTGGATGAGTGATATAACATTAAAAATAAATTAAGGAACAAGCATATACGCAATAAACAAGACATAGCACTGGTCGAAGACAAGATAAAAGAGGGGCGGCTTAGATAGTTTGGGCATTTGAAACATAGACTTAGCAGCGCAGCTGTAAGGAGTGAGTGATTTATTGTTTCTGGCAAGAAAAAGGCCAAGGGCAGGCCTAATAGAACTAGGAAGGAGGTAGTGAGGAAGGATTTAATGGCACTCTTAATCTAATAGAGGAAAATGCTCTCAATCGAGTGAATTAGAAGAAAAGGACTCCTGTAACTGACCCCACCTAGTGGAACATAAGGCTTTGGGTGGTGGTGGTGTTGTGGTTGTTATTGTCCTTATTGTTGTTCAAATGGTTTGTGCATTTGCAACATAGGCCAAATAGCAAACCAATGAGGAGGAGTGAGCTAGTCATTGTAAGTGGCAATAGAAGGGGTAAGAGTAGACCTAAAATATCTTGGAATGAGATAGTAAGGATTTAATAGCCCTTAAATTGTTGAGGGAAATTTCTCCCCAATCGTGTAAAAATTGATGGAAAAGGATTCGTGTAACCGACCCCACCAACTTGAGGCTTGGTTTGTTGTTGTTGTTGTTGTTGTTGTTGTTTATTTATCTAATCCTACTCTAACATCACCAAGCCATAGAAAAACAAATCCAAATCTAGTATTAATGAACAACCTATTCTCTCTTTTTTTCAAATAGTATATTGGGGCTCCGCTGTGTTTGGATTACACAACAAAAGATAGTCTATCTCATATTTTATATCCTTTTTTATCTTGTCTCAAGATTTCAAAACTTCCAAAATAAAAATCTTAAAATCATGAAATGTCATTTAGGGACCCTTACATATCTCTCTTTATTTACTGATATAGTAAATCAGCTGAGACAGTTACTAAAGAGCTTTGAGCCTGGGCAGGAGTAACAGCAGTAAGGAAGGGGGAAAAGCTGTCAGTCTCTTCCCTCACACTGTCTTTTGGAGGAGCTTCAAGTGAAAGGAATAGGAAAGTTTTTGAGGATACTAAATTATCAACCCAGAGAATTGTAGATAGATGGCTAAAATGCTTAACTTTTCGCATAGTGTTTATAGTATCACCATGCTCAGGGCATCATATTCTATGTTGATTTTTTCTTTCTAACCCCTTCAGTGCCCGTTAATATTATACTACTCTTTTTCACTCGTAAAAGAGGAGGCATTGATATTGTTTTTCTGCAGCTGTTTTGGCCCTAACCTTAATGAACCCACAACTTGGGTTTCCAATTCACCTATTAAATCCCCAATTCAGTATACCTGCTTCTGCTAAATATAAAAACCGTATTAGTTATATAACCTCCAATAAAACTTGAGAATTCAAAATAAGCTCCAATACTAGCAAATGTGGAAAGATAAGCAATGGCCAATAACAGATGGAAAGATATGTAACACAAAAATGAAACTCAGGAAAATGTGCAAATATGATAAGAACAAGAATGTGATGAAGGTCCATAAGCTCATATATCTATATCTCCAAGATAAAATAACCTCTAAAGGCAATCAAGGGTGAACAAGAAGTGGTTGCATATGCATCAAAGGCATAAAAAAACTTATTAGCGCAGCAAGGGCCGCCAATCTCTTGACATCTCAGTCAAAAATACTCCTCCAAATGCACCAAAAATTGGTAATAACAAAAGATACAAGAGCCACAACCATGAGGAGGCCAAAAATAATAATAATAAAATGTGTGCACATGCACATGCATGTACAAATATACCTCTCTCTATATATCTGAATTTCAGTGGCAAGAAGACCAAAAAGCCACCCAGTTTGTAATGCTAAATGCACCCTCAATGTTTCTTAACTCCCCCCTAATATTCTTTCTAATTAACACCTACAAGAACCAAGCATAAAACAGTTTTCCCCTGTAGGAATTGCCCTTCACCATACCCTGGCTCCCACATCAGCATCGCCATAGGGCTCCAAATTTTTTACTCAGAAAGTGGTGCAGATAAGGGACAGCTGAGGAGGTAATCTGAACAGGCCTAAACCTGACTATTACTAAAGCTTTGTAGTTTTTTGTCATCCAATATTTGGCAGGGATAATATTTTCTCCCAATCTCTAATCAAAAAATGAATGCTTTGATGCAACTGGGGATTCAAAATCTTAGCAGGGATGTATTCACGCTGAATGTCCGCCAATTACATAAAAAATGATCTCATACCAAAACTTCTTCAATCATGGTATGCACAAGTTCTGACATCCCTTCCTAAGGAATCTAGTCCTATACCATATCTTCCCAGCGTGCTAGTTAGGAAACCACTTCCCAATCCCTAGAGATTTCTTTGACAGGGAAATGCATCCACAAGAGATTTTTCCAAGAATGTGAAAGCACATATTCCAGTACCAGATGTCTTGTGAGAAACAAAATTTATATATTACAAAAAAAATAAATTTTCATACGCAAGACCAATCAAATTCTCCTAGATATATAAAGATTGAAAATAGATATGAGAAGACATTGGATAGCAGTTATAGGCCGATTTTAACTGACGTTTAAAAGAGAAAAATCATGAAATCTTGGAATCTAATGACTCCAAATAAGACATCCAAAGTTATTGCATAACTTATCAAAAACAATGTGAAGGCCAATCAAGCAACACATTAACAATTTAACTTCGAAAAAATAATCTGTAAGTGACCATACCAGTTTGGCATAGCCTTCACTCTCCTCCCGAAGAAGGTTAAATTTTGTTTGCTGGTAAAGAAGGCGTGTATTTACTCTGACCTGAGAACAACACCAAAAAAATAAACATTAGTAAAAATAGATAAGGGAAATTGCATTTACTCTAAAATCATCTGTATTTCACACTATGCATACATCTATTTAGCTTAGAGTCTATTTGTATTTTCCGAAACCATTATTACTAAACATGTCAATATTTATGAATACTTTATTGGATGAAAAAGACAGTCATGAAACAAGGAATCTCTAAAAATTTCAAATACAATGATATGTTACTGATTTTTATCGTGAATAAATTTTCAGTAGCATACCTAAGAAATTCGTGTTTGATATAGACCATATTGTATGGAAGTTGCAATTAGTTGCATGATTGAACAGATACATTAGAGTTTTAAAGACCTAGCAGGCTAAGGTAGCCTTGGAAAGTGTAAATTATAGACTATTAATAGTTCAATTTTAAAATAAAATGATATATAGTATCAGTTAATGTTGTCAGCATCTTCAAACACATCTAAAAAATTGGAGTAAGTCACCACAAATGACCCGCATACCTCTTTAGACTTCAAATCTTGAGCCTTTATCTTGATCATTTCGGACTCCCAGAGAAATTCTTCCTACAATGGATAAGCAAGAATGCAATATCTTTTTCTAAATCCTTCATAAATAACTAAAGGACTGATATAAGCTTTCCAAACAAAAGAACAGAAGCTATAGCCAGAAAATTAACAATGTGTAAAATAAAACTGTAAAAATATATAACAATGATCCACCTCACAGCGCTCCTGAAAAAGCTTCAATGGAACCAGTGAAGATTCCACAAGCCATTTTGCCTGAACAGAAAAGAGAAAACATAATCATAAAGAAGCCAAAAGTGATAACATCAGTCCTGGGGAAAAGCAGAGGATAAATTCTAAATGAATAAAAACTAGGAAACAAAACTAGGCCAAAGAATCATTCAAATTTATCAATTAATAATTATAAGAAAATAAAAAGTCTGTAAAGAGGTGTATCTGTGCTGAGACATTTGATACAGCAAGGCTAAAGACAAGAATCAGTCATATTAAATTACCGACAATTTCAATATTCGTTGAGACACAACGTGCCTAGTTGGAATGCTCAAAATATGCTAGCAAGGTTGAAGGCAAGAGACAGCTCATAACGTATTAGTGACAATCATAATTTCATTGAGATGCAGGGTGCCAAACA
Source organism: Malania oleifera (assembly GCF_029873635.1). NCBI lineage: Eukaryota > Viridiplantae > Streptophyta > Magnoliopsida > Santalales > Ximeniaceae > Malania > Malania oleifera. The sequence goes on from NC_080420.1 coordinate 61,830,031, forward strand.
ACACATAACACTAAGTGAAACCAATTGCCAAACAGTATAAATCTAAGTCTCAATTGTTCTCAATTAAACACCATTAAAACAAACATTGTACAGTACAAGGTAACATGAATACGATACCTCTCTCAAACAACAGTGATGCATGTATATGATAAACTTCACCAACCATGGATTAAAATATTTAATTAAAAGAAGAAGAAGAAGACAAAGAGCAGTATTGACACAATGATCAATACTTTATTAACTTAATTTTGCTTTCTTATTGTATTTTTTCTGGTTTTCTTTTTATTTTTTATTATTTTGAGTATTTCTCATCCTCTTTAGATCTTCTCTCTTAATTTCTTTTTAAAACAAAACATCCAAAACTAGATGATTTATCTTTGCACCCCCTCATACCTCCACCCCCAACCCAGGACGTGAGGGTGGTTGCGGGGGTTAGGAAATAATGGAGTGGGAAAGGAAAAAAAAGCCATAGGCTATATTTTGTGACAAATTAAAGGAGAATAACTAAAACAAGAAATGTATATGCTTTTTGGCTGATTCCTCTCTTGTTAGTTGATAGCTAGGAATTTTGTGACAATTTTTTCAAGGGAATTTAAAGACAATCAGTAACATCCCTGGCCTAGCTTAAAAATGCTGATGAATAAACCATCTATTGCATCAAAGTTAAAACAATGCAGAAAATGACATATTTAGTATATTATGAATATAAAATATGGGGTACTAATGAAGAAAAAACATACATACACCTATTCTAGGATGCAAGTTTGGATCTTTCCCCATCAATTATCTTAGGCTCCCTCTCGAAGCCAAATTCAAAGATTGAGGAGTGTAGGACCCCATTATTGGGAAATTTGAAAAAAGATTGGCAGGATGGAAAATGAATTTCTTGTCTAAAGGTGGCAGACTCACACTTATTAGAAGTGCCTTGACAAACATTTCCATCAATTTAATGTCTCTCTTTCCTCTTTCAGCTTCAGTTGCCATGAGGCTTTAAGGAATTCAGAGGTCATTCTTATGGAGGAGTGTGGGAGCCGAGTTCAAATTCCACTTTGTCAAATGGGGCACAATCAAACAACCCACTTGCACTGGAGGTTTGGAGCTGATGTCCCTTCACACTTTCAATAAAGCACTTCTTGGGAAATGGTAGCGGAGGATTATGGAAGAGAATGACCATCTTTGGCAAGGTATCATTGCCTACAAATACGGGTTAGAGCATAATGAATGGATTACTCAGGCTGGTGAAGGACCACATGGTGTAAGGGTGTGGAAATTTATCAGGAAAGGCTAGGATGACTTCTTCCCTTTTATCAGATTTCAAGTGGGGAATGGGGCAAACATTTATGTTTGGCATGATGTGCGGCATGGCCAAGAGGCCCTAACTAAGCCCTAAGTACTTTATTTCCAACTATCTACAACTTGGCCTGCGATAAGGAAGCTCTCATCAGTCATTGCCTTCAAATTTCAGAGCAGGGGATCTTCTGGAACATTCCCTTTTTAAGAAACGTGGAAGATTGGGAAATCCAACATCTTATCAATTTTTATAACCTTCTCTACAACTTTCAATATCAAAACATACCCAATCAACCAAAAAAGGCAGACTATTGACAAAAACGGGGTCTTCCCTGTCAAATCATTCTACAAGAAGCTCTCACCAATCGAAACGAACTACAGTAATCTCCCTTGAACTCATTTTTGGAATACGAGTTCCCCTGTAAAGGTAGCTTTTCTTGCTTGGGAGTCCACACATGGTAAGATCTTAACCCTGGATAATTTGCGGAAAAAAATGGGGGTGAATATCGTCAACAGGTGCTTCCTTAGCATGGCTGAGGCAGAATTAGTTGAGCATATCCTCCTTCATTGTCCCTGGACAAGGAACCTTTGGAATATGGCTCTAACCATGATCGGACAAAGGTGGGCTACTGCCAGCTCAGTGGGACTCGAGTATGGAAAGGGATTCGGGCAACCAAGGAGAAGGGAAAGGCTTTGTCTCTCATCCCTCTTGCAATTTTCTGGTGCGCTTGGAAAGAAAGAAACAAGAAGGTGATCAAAAAAGGGAATGGCTGTCTCTAATCCCTCTTGCAATTTTCTGGTGCGCTTGGAAAGAAAGAAACAAGAGGGTGTTCAAAAACTCTCTTAACCACTTCAGACTAGTAAAGAGCAGTGGATTACAGCTGTTTCCAGCTGGCATAGTAGGATTGTGATGAATGACCATAATGTAATTTTAGATCTTTGTGACATCCTGAATGAGGGACGACTCTTGTGTAATCTGGGTTGGCATACCCTTGATGCCGTTGATAAAGTCCTTTTACTGATCTAAAAAAGAATGTTGTTCACATTAGTAAAAAAAACAAAAATAAAATAAAACAAATTTCTAAAATAGTGATAGGCTAATGCACCCTTTGAGCTGATATATAATTTCTATCCTACCTTTCATATAAATAAAAATTACACTGCGATTGAGGAATATTAAAGCTTGATATACATTGTTGGCCCACAACCTAACAGCTTAAGCTTTTAACTAAAAGTGGAAATCTAACATGGTATCGGAGCTATCAGCTATGGCTGCCAGGACGTGTTGGATTCTAGTCTTGTTGCCCATGTTTCATTGGGCTGCCCGAGTGAGGGAGCGTTAAAGCTTCATATACATCACTGGCCCACAACTTAACAGCTTAAGCCTTTATGCCAAGTTGTGACCTAACAAGGAATACAGTCATGAGGGCCCAAAAAGTAGAGTAGGGCAACAACAGCTTACCAACCTATGGGGTAAATAGCATCACACCCTCTTCACACATGATTGACAACAATGTACCACGAGCAATGGATAGAAAGACATCTCTAAAACCCACATTGCCAAGGCTCAAGCCCCTTTCCGATTTCATCACCTAACAGTCACCCAACTAAGTGATCTCTCTCTCTCTCCCCAAAACCAGACCAAATAAACTCACGCATCAGCCTCTCAAGAACCCTAACAACAATTGTGGGAGCTCCAAAAAGAGATAAGAAATAAATGAGCATGTTGGAGATGGAGGTGCTAACGAGAATAAGACAACTTCCTAAAGATGTGTATGCCCTCTTCCACCCCTCCAACCTCCTACCAACCCTCCCAATCACAGGATCCCAAAAGCTCACAAGATTAGGGTTGCCTCTGAGAGGGAGAGCAAGATAGGAACACGGTCTATCTAAAGAGAGACAGCTCCCCAAGACCTTAAACCTCTCTAATTCCCTACCATCCATATGTCTGCCACCCCACTCTTTGACAAGTTGATCTTTAGTCCCAAAATACTTTCGAAAATTTTCAACAATATGATAACCTATTAGGAATTTCACAGCATTTCTTTCGAGAAACAAAATTGTATTGTTGGCACACTTCTGCCTCCTCCCTCCTAACTCATAAACGTTTAATCACAACCGCCCAACCCAGGGCATGCAAAACATTCTACTCAAAACAACCAGTACCAGAGTAAACAAAAACGGAGACAATGGATCCCCTTGCTACCTTGTGGACCCTTTTAATCGGGAGGAATTCGTCAACCTTCATGAATCACACAACCTCCCCTTGTTTGTTAAGGGCTATAGTTGTGTTACTGTCCTCTTTTTGGGCTTACTTGTTCAGGGTTTTTTGGGGGATGTCATTGCCCAACCAGCAAAGGGATTGGAAGGCAACTCTTTTGTAGTTACTTGAATCTTTTCATTAGTTTCTTTGAAGGACATCTTGTTCTCCTCTCTTTGTACTTTGTTTGTTAATATAATTTTTTTCTTATCAAAAAAATATATATTTCAAAAACAACCTAAATTTATTAGCTACCCTCTATTAACCTATTGCATGGGGACACACACACACACACAATAGGTTTCATCTACACACTGCACCTAGGTGGTTTTCCTGAATGCACAACACCTACTGACCCCGACAAATATTGCCAAAGAAATAGAGCCCTTCCATCAATGTCCACCTTTCATATATAAACATAAAAAAAAGTTCTCTTTCCCCCAAAAACCTTCTCTTCCTTACCAAAACCCATCTCTCTGTTTCACTCTGTTTCCATATATCCATACTTAAAACTACAGAACTCCACCAGGCCGTTTCGTTTCAACGCTGTCATGGACCACTTCCAAAAATAACGAGTGGGTTGTAGATTTACCAGAAAAGATGGAGTTCAAGTTCAAGTTCAAGGAGATCTCAGCTGTTATATGGAATCAATGGCAAGAGCCTCCGCAACACCATCACCACCCTCATTGCCAGAAACAATGGAGTCAACACCAATGCCAACACCTCTGCCCTCATAGATGCAGGAAACAATGCATGATTTGTATAGGCTAATAAAAATGGAATTCTAGAGGGCCTCAGCTATTCGCCAGAATTAATGGCGAAGGGACTGCCTCCAGATATGGAGTCTTAATGGTAAGGAGAATGAAGCTCAATTTCCTAAACAGGATGGGGATAAGATTGCCAGATAAAAACGGATCAAAGAGAATTGGATAATCTAAAGTGCTCTATTAGTCATGATTGGACGGATCAAGAAGGGCTTCTTGAATTGTCAAGTCATAATGGCTGTTTTTTTTTTTTTTTTGTTCTTCTTAGCCTTGTGGACTTTTTGTCCTCCACTAACTTGCATCCTCCCCTTCCTTAATATCTTTCATTCGCTATCAAAAAAACAGATGCTCAATTCATTGTATCCATGTTGAAATTAACTGTTGACATTATCCAACCCACACTCAACTTGTAAGATAATAAAAGTGATAAAACTAATCCAATCCTAAACGCTTCATCTTGGTCCAAACATTATGCCATTTTAGTTCCTAAACTAAAAGGATTCTATTTACCTATTTTTCATTTTACTTGCAGCATCTCGTGCTATGCACTAACCTAAGTCCAAAGAGGCCTATTGGTTTTGCAGCAATTTTATTATAAAAAAACAATCTACACTGCCCATTTAATTGCAGGATTATTTATGAGCTATCAAAATTCTGACATCTTAGGGCCTGTTTGCTATTGTTTTTGTCTTCGGTTTTTTGTTTTCATTTTAGTACAATGAAGAAACTGATTATGAAAACGTGTTTGTTTAAGCTGCCAATTTTTTATTTTTGTTAATGATTTTCAGCTGTGTGAAAAAACTAAAAACCAAATTTTATGATTTTCAGTTGTACTAGCAACCTACAGACAACAACAAAACCAAGCCTTAGTCCCACTAAGTGGGGTCGGCTATATGAATCATTTTTCATCAATTTATGCGATCATGGACCATTTCTATTGATAGATTCAAGGATATTAAATCCTTACTCACTATCTCCTCCCAAGTTATTTTAGGTATACTTCTACCCCTTCTAATGTCCCCCATAGTAACTAAGTCACTCTTCCTCACAGGAGCACTATGCGGCCTACGTTGCAAGTGTTCATAGCATCTCGTCCCTCTCTTATCTTATCTTCTATAGGAGCTAGACCTAACTTACCACAAATATGTTCATTCCTTACTTTATCTTTTAATGTTATACCACTCATCCATTTAAACATTCTCATCTCGACAACTTTTACTTTTTGGATATTATGTTTCTTCGTCGCCCAACATTCCAATCCATATAGCATAGCTGGACTTATAGCTGTCCTATAGAACTTCCCTTTTAATTTAAGGGTATTCTTACCCAACCTACTTTAACTCTATGCATTACATCATCTTCAATTTCTCCTTCAGTTTGCATAATAGATCCAAGGTATCGAAATCTACAAGTGCTATTTATTTCTTCATCATCAAGTTTAACTTTGTCTCCAATATTTCTCCTATCATTACTTAAATTACATTTCATATATTCTTTTTTATTTCTACTTATCCTAAAGTCTTTAGATTCCAAAGCTTATCTCCATAATTCCAACTCAGCCTCTACTCTGTTCCTAGTTTCGTCAATTAATACAATATCATCTGCAAACAATATACACTATGAAACCTCTTTTTGAATACTCTTAGCCAATTGGTCCATCACTAAAGCAAAAAGATAAGGACTCAAAGCAGATTCTTGATGTACACCTATGGTGATTGGAAATTCTCTATTTTCTCCATCTATAGTCCTCACACTAGTCATTACTCCGTCGTACATATCCTTAATAACATCAATATACCTACTACTTATACCTTTTTTTTCTAAAACCCACCATATAACTTCCTTAGGTATCCTATCATATGCTTTCTCAAGGTCAATAAATATCATATGCGAGTCCCTTTTCTTTTCCCTAAACTTTTCTATTAATCTTCTTAAAAGATAAATAGCTTTTGTGGTATCTCCCATGCATAAAACCAAATAGATTTTCTAATACCTTCGTTTCTAACCTTAATCTTTGTTCAACTACCATTTCCAATAGTTTCATCATATGACTCATAAGTTTAATTCCACGATAATTATTACAATTTTGAATATCTCCTTTATTTTTGTAAATAGGTATTATTAAAGTGTTTTTCGTCCATTCATCTGGCATTTTCTTAACTTTTACAATTGTATTAAATAAATTAATTAATCATATAATTCTGTTATCACCTAAGCATTTCTAAACTTCAATTGAGATGTTATCTGATCCCATAGTTTTCCCATTTTTCATCTTTTTTAGTGCAAACTTAATTTCGTTAACTCTAATTTTGCGAATAAATCTCATATTTTTAGTCTTTTTCCTCATTTAACAATTCTAAGTTTAAGCCTTCCATTTGGTTTTCATTAAACAACCTACTAAAGTAACTTCGCCATCTCTCTTTAATGTCTTCATCCTTAACCAAGACAATATTATCCTCACTTTTTATACATTTTACATTTCCTAAGTCCTTACTCTTCCTTTCTCTAGCTTTAGCAAGTTTAAATATACCTCTTTCCCCTTCTTTTGTACCTCATCTATCATACAAACTATTAAATGATCTATATTTAGCTTCACTAATAGCCTTTTTGCATCTTTTCTTGCCTCCTTATATTTTTCGAAGTTATCTTTGTTTCTACATTTTTGCCACATTTTATACAAAATTCTTGTTATCTTTATGATTTTTTGTACATCTTTATCCCACCACCAACTCTCTTTGCTATTCAAGAATCTTCCCCTTGATTCACCTAAAATCTCTTTTCCTATCTTTTTAATAGAGCTAGCTAATCTATTCCAAAGAGTATTTGTATCTATCCCATCCTCTATGGTCCAATCCTCATCATTGATCATTTTATCTTTATATTTTATTATATTTTCTCCTTTTAGGTTCCACCATCTAGTTCGCTTACACTGGTTTATTTTATCCTTTTTCTTCCATTTTTTAACACATATCTAACACTAAGACTCTATGTTGTGTGGTTAGGCATTCACCTGGAATAATTTTACAATCCTTACATGATAAACAATCTACCCTCCTAGTTAAAAAAAAATCTATTTGACTTCTATTTTGTCCACTTTTAAAGGTTATTAAGTGTTCTTCTCTCTTCTTAAAGCAAGTATTCATTATACTAAAATCATATGACATAGCGAAGTCTAAGATCATCCTCAGACTCATTCTTGTCTCCATATCCATATCCTCTATGTATCCTCTCATAATTTTTATCATCTCTTCCAACGTGTCTATTCAGATCTCCTCCTATAAATATTTTCTCAATCCCTGGTATGCCTTGTACAATACTATCCATATCTTCCCAAAATTATCTCTTAAGATTTTCTGCTAAGCCGACTTGAGGAGCATGAGCACTAATGATATTTATTATCTCGTCCTAATATCATCTTGATTTTTATAATTCGATCCCCTACTCTAGTTACATCCAAAACACTATCTTTTAAATTTTTGTCTATAATAATGCCTACTCCATTCTTATGTTTTTCTTTTCCAATGTACCAAAGTTTAAATCCTGATTTATCAATTTCTCTAGTTTTCTCTCCTACTCACTTAGTTTCTTGAAGGCAAATTATATTAATTCTTCTTCTGATCATTGTATCCACAATTTCCATTCTTTTATCCGTACGCGTCCCTATATTCCAAGTTACTAATATAATCCTAGTTTCTTGAACTAACATCTTTACCTGCCACGTCTGTATTGGCAACCTATTGTCAAAATATTTTTGTATCCATAATTACCTTTTTTTGGGTTAAATCATTCATTTTATCCATACATTTTAATTAAAATGAAAATGAAATTTTCATATAAATTAAAAATATAATTAAAATAAAAAATGGCCATAAAATTAAAAAATAATAATAAATAATAAAATTCAATTTACAAATATTTTTACCGTATTTCAATTGTCATCTATAATAAGATTTTTCTTGTAAAGTGAATTTTGAAATAAGGCTTTCCTTGTAAAGTGAATTTTGAAATATAATAATTAAGTAAAATAATTATATAATTTTTATTATAATATTTTAAATTTATACTACTTTGTACTTTTATTATTTTAATCAATTTTATAATTGTTATTTGATTCAAGGACAAAAATGAGAATTTGTTAAACCAAGTTTTCAATTTATTTAGTACTAGAAATATTAACCAAACAGGTCGTTGGTTTTCGAGTTTTAGTTTCTATTTCTAGTTTTCAATTTTCGCTTCTAATTTTTGTTTTAATAATATTTGATAGTGGTACCAAACAGCCCCTTAATTTTTCGGTATCGTTTCTTTTTCCTATTTATGTTTCTGTACAGTGAAAAAATAGACTATGAAAAATGTGTTTGTTTACACTGCTAGCTTTTGTTTCACTTGTCGATTTTTTCACTATTTTCAAAAAAATTGTAAGCCAAATCTTATGGTTTTCAGTTGTTTTAGCAACTTGTTTCAATAATGATTTAATATCCAAATTTAACTTTTGTAAATTAAACTGTTCATTTAATACATAATTTTATATTAAAATTAAAATTAAAATTAATGATCAAGGGAATTTAAAATATAATTAAAATGAAAACAACTATACTTTTTTTAAAATAATAAAAAATAATAAAAGCCGTTTAAAATATATTTTTACTATTTTTAGATTGTCAAGTATAATAAAATTGTTCCTATAAAGTGAATTCTGAAATATAATAATTAAGTAAAAGTATAATAATTTTATTTTTATATAATTCTTAATTTGTATTATTTTTTACTTCTATAATTTAATCATATTATTTAAAATGCTATTGATCCAAGGCCAAAAATGAGCATTTGTTTAATCAAATTTTTAATTTGTTTTAGTTCTAAAAATATTAATCAAACAGGTTTTTAGTTTTTGTTTTTGTTTTTTAGTTCTCATTTCTAGCTTTCATTTCCATAATTTTTTACCACAATACCAAATGGCCCCTAAACTTACCTAAATTCAAAATGTTGCCTTGTGTAATTCATAACCCACAAAATGCAGCATTTAATTTCAGATTTCTCAAATACCAATACCAACAATTTGCATAATCTTTAACCATGGATGTGTATGCATGTCCTCTGTGCACAAGATATTTTAAGTCAAAACATATTTACCATTCAATAAATCTTAATCCAAAAAATAAACACATTTTGAGTTTATAATTAACAATTATTTGCACTTGATAAGCAATCGCAAAAAACATTGCTAGAATAACAAGTATTTTCAATTGGCCTAAAATACGCACACGCACACGCACGCGCACACGCCCACGCCCACACACACACACACATATATGGATACATTTATAGCATTGATATTTATTCATTGTTTCCAAAAATTAAAGATTGACAAATTTGAAATGAAGATAAACAATTGGTGTAAATTTGACGCCTCATTCTTTTTAAACTGTGTAATACGTGTTTATGTTTCTTCCCAACAAAAACTTGCCAAATAAAGGTCATACTGAATGATTGGTAGAAACATGTGAGCCCTTTACATTTAATGGGAAAGGCCTATGCATGTGCCCTTTTTTTTTTACCTATGTTGGAAATGTACTTCAATTGAACTCAACTCACCACACTTACCATTTAATTTTTCATGTTTTAAACTTTCATGTGCAATGCACTTGCATCTTAACAAGTGTCTTAAGAGTTCAAATACTTCTTCCAATGTAGCTCAAATTAGCAGTCTCCTCATATACTATCTAATCCTAAACCAATCCCAAATTTTAAGCCAAAAATAACATCCTCGAGGACTTTATTTAAGAAAACTCAACATCCTAGGTTCAATTCCACAAAAAAACATATTTATATTTAAGTGAACAGAGGTAGTAGGTCAATTTACAACTGGGACCCTCCATTATCAATAAATAAATAAATCAATAAATTAAATAATATCCTCCAAACCAAAAATGATTATTTTTACATAGGGACCAAAACTACCTCGGCAACATGCATCCATTTTCATTAAAAATAAATAAATATGTATCAAGTCACAAACACCCAAGCCCACGCTTATATAGAAGAACAAATCAAAAAGAAATAGAAAACAGCATACTGCAGAACAAAATTTGAATCATATGAACCAAATATGGGAATTATAAGCAAATTAAAATGCAATGTTTTTGCATTCACATACTTTCACATGGATGCAACAAAATGTTGATAGTTCAAATCAAACAATGAATCCCAGCAGCAAGTTTCCACAGTAAGCAAAAAGCATTCAAGCCTATGTGCATCATCCACTGGACAAGAAACACAACATGCATTCTAAAGTTGAATACTTGCCAATTTGATAAGACGGGATCGATTCTCCCCTGACATCGTAATCTGCAATTGATGTGGACACAAGTGAATCAGATACAGTTTAAAGGGTAAATGTTAGTAGAGCATTAACAAAAGAAAAAAAAAATAGAAGCAGCAAGTCATAAATAAAAATATCATTGACTATGATCACTCCAGCTGAAGAATAAACAAAGATAAAATGAATGATCCAACAATAAGTGAAACAACTGTACGCCCAGATCTGAAACAAAATATGAACATTTTATAAATAGTTGAGAACAATCAAGCATGACTTGAGGCTTGGTTTTCATCATCATTGTAGAGTATAATCCTGTCATTATGGAGAAAACCAGTAGCTAAAAACAGAGCAATCCATCTGCATGCAGAACCAACTGGCCTTCATGCAAAATTCAATACCATCCCCCATGGAATTAATAGATCTCCTCTCATCCAAAAATAATAATAATAATAATAATAATAACAATAATAATAATAATAATAGAACTCCAAACTATATGTCCTCTTTGTATCACTAAACAACCACTCACACAATTCCTCACACCCAAATGATTGAAAGGGAACTCTTTGCACTTGACCTCCTTAGTCATTAAGTTCTATTCAATATCCAGTGTTGTATTCAAAGGACTGATCCTAGAATATACGGGCGCACACTTTGAGGAAGGACAACTAATAGCCCTCAATTACATTGACCCATAAGCACAAGTCTCATCCAAACTCCACTATATCGTTAAACATAAACAAATCAATAGAGAAATTTACCCATGAAAGAACCCTCAAAAAAAAAAAGTTGTTAAGAGTCGCATTAAGATTTCAAAATAAGTGACCTTGTAACTTAATAGGCTTTGATGAAATCAATATATGAATGAGATTATTCCATAATGATGAGTCCACCGCTACACACCACCACCCCCAACCTATTTCACACATTACCCAGAAGATAGTTCCCACTATACCACTCTTGATCCTTTTAATAGGAAAGGGAAATTCTTATTAAGGAGAAAGAATATACATGGATTACAACTTATCCTCTGAGACAACTAAGGGGGTGAAAACAAAACAAAAAAAAAAGAAGGAAACAACTACAAGAAGAAATATAAATCAGGCAAACAAGGCCATCCAATCGAGCTGAATATCAAAGAAAACCACACTGCCAAAACAATGTGACAAGAAAATCCACAACTAAGCAGAAAAAATCCTATCCTAAATCAAATTAATTGATGAAAGTCCACCTCAAAAAAATGTGCATTTTTCTCAAGCCAAGTACCCACAAAACAGAAAAAGCTGCACACCACCAGAACAAAGTTCTCATGTTCTTGCACCTTCTGAAACCTCTAAAATTGATCTGCGAAAAAACTCTCTATAGATTTACAGCACACCCAGCACTCTCCAAACAAGCTAAAGAGCTTGTTCCACAAACACCAAGCCATGGGGCATGAAGAAAAAAGATAAGGACAATCCTCACCATTGACATAACACATCATCTATTAATAAAGCCATATAAGGTCTCCTAGTCTGCAACATTATTATCGATGTTAACTCCATTAAAAACAGCCGTTCAAACAAAAGCCTCAACTGTGTAAGGAATTTTAGGGTGCATTCATATCATTGTTATTGCTTTTTTCCTTGTTGCCTTAACAAATCCAAAAGCATCAGTATATTGTGCCACTTCAAGAAGAAACTGTTTTCTTTGCATCTTCAACAAATGAAAAGCACAAAAAAAGTGGTTTTCACTAATTGAAGCAACATCTTGTCAACAAAAACAACAAGAAGCCTTAAGTCCCACTCGAGTGGGTCGGCTATATGAATCATTTCTGCCATTTCGCACGTTTAAGGGCATTTTCCTCAGCTAGCTTAAGAGATATTAAATCCTTTCTCATTATCTAATTCCAAGCTATTTTAGGTCTACCTTTACCCTTCTACTACCATTAACAATAACTCACTTACCCCTCCGCTCTGGTACACTACTTGGCCTATGCTTCAAATGTTCAAACCATCTAAGCTGCCACACTCTTATCTTTTCTTCTGCAGGTGCTATCCCTAACCTATTGCGTACATGTTTGTTCCTTAATTTATCTTTTAATGTTATACCACTCATCCACCTTAGCATTTGCATTTTGGCAACTTCTACATTTTGGATATGTTGCTCCTTAGTTGCCCAACATTTTGATCCATATGGCATATCTGGTCTTATAGCCGCCTTATAGAATTTTTCTTTTAATTTTAAGGATATTCTACAATCACACAGCATGCCTAAAGCACTCCATTTCACCCAACCTGCTTTAATTCTCTGTATTGTATCTTCATCAATCTTTCCTTCCACTTGCATGATAGATACAAGGTATCTAAATCTACTAGTGCTATTAGTTTCTTGATTATCAAGTTTAATCTTATCTCGGTATCTCCAATAACATGGCTGAAGTTACATTTCATATATTTTGTCTTATTTCTGCTTATCCTAAAGCCTCTAGACTCAAAAGTTATTCTCCACAATTCAAACTTATATTCTACTTCACTCCTACTTTCATCAATTAGAACAATATCATATGCAACTAAACATACACCGTGGGATCTCGTTTTGGATATTCCTAGTGAGTTCATCGATCATTAAAGCAAAAATATAGGACTCAAAAGTAGAACCTTGATGTACTCCTATTGTATCATTCATATCCTTAATGACATCAATATATCTAGTGCATACTCCCTTCTTTTCCAAAACCAACCAAAAGCCCTCCCTAGGTACTATCTATCATAGGCTTTCTCTAGGCCAATAAAAACTATATGCAAGTCCCTCTTCTTTTCTCTAAACTTTTCCATTGACCTTCTTAAAATATGAATAGCATATGTTGTCAACCTCCTAGGCATAAAACCGAATTGATTCTCTAAGACCCTCATTTCTAATCTTATTATTTGTTCAATTACCCTTTGCCACAATTTTTGACTCTTTAAGTTTGATTCCGCAACAATTATTACAATTTTGAATATGAACTTTGTTTTTTGTACATAGGTATTAATGTGCTTTTCCTCCAATCCTCTAAAATTTTCTTGGTTTTTATAATAGCTTTGAATAGATTTGTTAACCATATACTTCCAACATCTCCTAAACATTTTCAAACTTTAATTGTGATGTTATCTAGCCCAATTGATTTCCACTTTTCATACTTTTTAACACCATATTTACAACACTGACTATAATTTTGTGAATAAATCTCACATTTTTAGTCCTTTCCTCATTTGCCACTTCAAAATTCAGAATTTCAATTTGGTTTTGATTAAACAGCTTATTAAAGTATCTTTGCCACCTCTTCTTTTTGTCTTCTTCTTTGATGAGGACCACACTGTCATTCACATCCTTTATACATTTCACATTACCTAAATCTTTGCACTTTCTTTCTGTAGCTCTAGCAAGTTTATATATGTCTCTTTCTCCTCCTTTTGTATCCATCCTAGCATATAAACTATCATAAGCTCTATGTTTAGCTTCACTAATGGTCCTTTTTTGCATTTTTTCTTGCCTTTTTATACTTTTCAAAGTTTTCTATGTTTATTTCTACAATTTTGCCATGTTTTGTACCATATTATTTTTTACTTTACATCTTTTTGGACATATCCCACCGCCAACTTTCTTTACTGCACAAGAATCTTCCTCTAGACTGACCTAAAATCCTTTTAGCTCTTTTTAATAGAGCTAGTCGCCCTAATCCACAGCACACATTTCCCCTATCCCCTAAGGTCCAATCCCCCTCTTTGTCATTTTATCTTTAAATTTTACCATATGTTCTCCCTTTAGACTCCACCAACTAGTCCTCTTGCATTAATTTATTTTGTTCTTTCTATTCCATTTTCTAGTACATATATCTCACACTATAACTGTACGTTGTGCAGTCAAACTTCCACTTGGGATAACTTACCATCATCACATGATAAATGATCCTGAATACTAGTTAAGAAAAAAACTATTTGACTTTACTTTGTCAACTCTTCAAGGTTATTAAGTGTGTAAAGCAGGGATTCAATATGACCAAATCGTAAGACATGGAAAAGTCAAATCATATCACTAGACTCATTTTTATCTCTATATCCATGGCATCCATGTATCCTCTCATACATTTTATTGTCCTTTTTGATGCGTCCATTCAAATCAGGCCCTAAGAATGTTTTTCCTGCCCTAATATCCCTTGTATAACACTATCTATCCTCCCAAAATTGTCTTTTAAGGTGTTCCATTCATCCTAGTTGGGGAATATACACATTAATGACATTCATTATCTCTGAGCCTAAAACTATCTTTATTTTTATAATCTTACCCCCTATTCTTTTAACATCTACCCCATTATTTTTTTATGTATTTGTCTACAATGATTCCAACCCTATTTTTATGCTTTTCTTTTCCACTATACCAAAGTTTAATCCTGATTTTTAAGTTCTCTAACTTTCTTCCCAACCCACTTAATCTTTTACAGACTGAAGCAACATCTTGTATCTGATCATTTTACAACAAAGCCCTGGTGCAACATTCAAGTGCATCTTCGATTTTCTCTCCACACAAAACACTTGGGCAATAGCACGCCGCAGCCTCCCTCTTCTTCCTAGCCGTTACCCTCTCTCTCTCTCTCTCTCTGATTACTACACTACAAATCATGATTTTTTGGCCAAATTTGTTGCTGTTTGCAAAAATTTGATCCCACTACACTGCAGTACTAGTTTCACAGGCAGTTACTTCAGGTGCTCAGACCTCCAACTAAACCAAGGTTCCCTGCCATCCACCAAGTTCACCCTCCCTCCGTTACTTGAAGTAATTCTTTGGTGTTTGGGGTTTAATTTTCAGACTGCTGCTGCGATTTTTTTGGCATTAAATGTCAAATAACAATGCAAGCCTGGGAAGCCTTGGTTTTTTCTTTCTCTTCCTTTTTTTTTTTTTTTTGCCTTTTTTTGGGGTGGTGGGTTGGAATTCTGTGATGTTTGGGTTAGTTTAATTTTTCCATGGCATCCTTTTTTTTTTTTCAATAATGATGGCATCCATTTTGACCATATAGTATTCCTGTGCAATGAGGAGATTTGATTTTGTTACAAGGTGTTCTTAGAGCTATAAGAAATAGAAATTTTTGAAAATAAACAATCAAAATGAAACAGGTTTTCAATTTTTTTTCATTTTACAGACACAACCAAACAGGTTGACAGTTATCATTTTCAGTTTCTACTTTTAGTTTCGGTTTCTATTTCTGGTTTTGGTTTTCTGAATTTTAGACTGAGATACTGAACAGCAACTAGATTTTCACAACCAGCTAACAAGAAAAGATTGAGCTCAGTGAATAACCCAAGAGAAAATACCAGAACTATACAAATATCAAAACCTAATATCGCTCAACAAGAAAAGTGATAGGAATTTCTCCATTGTTGGATGGCAAAGGTATCTTTTTTTTTCTTATCAGTTAAGAAAATCTTATTGAAGGGCATCAAGAGGACACTGCCCAAGTACAAACACACACAAAAAGATCACTCACACTGGCAGGGTGCCATAAAAGTCAAGACATTCAAAAAAAGTTCAATGTGAACACTCGTTACAAATAGCAATCCAATGGTCTGTAAGAGCATAGCCGATCCTTCAGATACTATCTTTAATTCTTTCCCTCTAAAACAAACTAGAAGATGGCAAGGGGAATGAGGGGCAAAACTTTCCTCTTCTCTTTGCTGGCTCAAATACCTTTCGAGGCCCTTATCTCTTCTCCCATAGATCTAACAGTGACCCACAGCTGCCTGGTCAAACTCTGAAAGTTCCAGGTCCAAGAACAGTGCAAGAGGATGTGATCGATGAATTCAACATTATCCAACAATAAAAAAACCTATTAACAATGGGGCAACCTCCTTTTCTGCAGGTTATTAAGGGTTAAAATCCTCCAATGTGTTGAAGTGGCAAGGTATCTTTGAAATACTTGGTTTTCTTAATCTGGCAATGCAAGGGCTGCCACGCAAAATGTGAATATCTTTTTTATGGTGAGATTCAGAGCTTTGGGAAGAGTAGAAGTGTGAGGGTTTTATGGATTTGTACAGTGTTTGCCATATTTTTGGACCCTATGGCTCAAGGGGAACACAAGAATTTTCAAGGATCAAAACACTTCCACCAACTAACTGTTCATGTTTGAGCTTGCTCTTGCTTCATTGTTATTTAGACACTTTTTGAATATACTTGGCAGCCTACGTGAGTATCCGGATGGAGAGATTGATGAAGGATGAGGCCTACAAAGGTTCAGTATATTCGTCCTATTCGTAACGACCCCGACCATGCGTCAGGGAAAGCCCTGAGACTCAACGAGCTAGCCAGGCTGAAAGATTTAAACCGTAATGTATTAGGGTAGTACACTTAGAACACGACGTACAATTTCGGTCAAGGAGTATATCCCTCTCCCTTCCAACTTTTCTTTGGGAGAAAGTTAGGGCACATTAAGTTGTGCCCTATGGAAAACAGTTTTCATTTTCCATTTTAGTTTTTCAAAAAATTGGAAAAACAATTAGCTAATTTTCATTTTTACAATTTTTGTAAGAAATAGATGAACAACAATAAATAGTTTTAGCACTATTTGTTTGTAGGAATAGTTTTATTTTCCAATTCTAATTTTTCAAATAATTACAAAAATGCCACCTTATTTTCCAATTTTCCAAATTTATTTAGAAAAGTTAAAAAACAACTTCAATTATTTTTCTAGATTACTAACTCTTACTTTGCATATGGGAACATGGAATCAAATCTTAGACTTTAATTTTTATGGATTACGTACAAAATTTCTTCAAAATCCACACAAATCCAAATTCAAGTCCCAAAATCCATGATTCCAAATAATACCTTATTCATTTCTAGAAAACTCAAAAACAATTTATATTTTTTGTGATTATTTTAAAATCTAGAAATTAAATATGAAATTTTTTGGACATTTAAACAAACTCTTCGTTTTCTACCCTTTTCATATGAATCTTGAAAAACTAAAAAATAGGATGAAGTTTTTATAATTTTTTGGAAAACTAGAAAATGGAAAACAGAAAATGTTTTCTACAACTAAACGAGCCCTTAACTTTCCTTGCTTCTATCTAGGCACATTCTTTTAGGGCCTTTGTGGGGTTATTAATGTGCACTCTTCAAAGGGATTCAAAGACAGCACTATTGTAGTTAATTTTTGTTTTTGCAGATGATGTCTTATCCTCCATCTATTGCACCTTTTTAGTCTTTAATAATGGAATTTTTGTTATCTAAAAAAAAATTATAGGAATCCAACAAACTAAGAAGCGAGAAAAGCTTTCCGCCTCCCTATAGGCTATAGTTAAAAGATTCCTACAAAAATAAGTGTCAAGAAATACCCTGTTTTTTTTTTTTTTTGGATAAGAGCAACATCCCTATCAATAATCAAGAATGAAGAAATAGTGCCTCAAGACACAAAGTTAGACAAAATAAAGAAGGAAAAGAAGCAAACAAAGAAAGTTCCCTAGCCAAAGATCCTCATAAAAATAAATCCAACATCCATCTCCCACTATATACAGCGGAAGAAGGGGAAGAGAGAGAGAGAGAGACCTGTGAAATGAATCTCCATGAGCTTTCATGTGAAACTCTCCCCAATTTGACCATTGCAAGACAAACTTACTCTTAATAATCATATGCTAAAGTTAAATTGTTAATTAATTTCCAACAAAAAACACCATAACCACTCACCCACAAGGGCAAAGTTTTTAGACATCAAGTTACCAAGACCCAAGCTCCCTTCTTCCTTAGACCTACTAACAACCTCCCAGCACACACTATACTCCTAACATCAATTCAAGATTTGAATCTCTATTTGAGAACTATACTCTTAACATCCTCTATAACCTTATTGGCACAAGAATAGCATCCAAAGAATAAACCGCCCGCCAAGAAAAGCTTATCGCAAACTAGGAACAATATCCCCATCACCTCTCTAATAGGTCTATTCGCATTGGCAATAATCTTATAAACACTCATGATCAAGTTATTACATCAACAATCATTAATTCTAATAGAACAATTGTTTTAAGTACAAAAGTAATGAAAGTTGAGTTTTAGGAATCAGTCAATTAATGTCGAAATCCAAAATCACTCCCATCAAAACCACCTTAACCACATCCCAACATCTCAACAAGCTCAGGAGCTTTCTCCCTATCCACACTAAACACCGCACCCTCTTAACCTCCAACTCCTCTAAAGGCCTCTCAAATGGACTAATCCCTAGAAATGAGGAACCAATCCAACCCCTCAATCATCGGACAACAAATATCTTCCTCCTTATTAAAATTTCTATTAAGCCCAGTAATGTCCTTAACAATAGCAACCAAATCCATGACAATAACATCTCCATTAATGTCCAACCCTTAGTCACATTCTTCCTTCACCTACTCATAGGAGCAGATTAGGCAAAATATCCACCAACTTGAATCCATTTACATTCCTACCACTTGGACTCTGATTCTTCATTTCTTTTCTACAAGAAAAATTCACTCATTATAAAAGAAACAAAAGTACAAGCTTGGGGACAAGACATCCACCAATAATCATCCAAAAAACAATTACAGAAGTGCTATTCTCCACTCCCTTTGGAGGTCAAACAACGAAATTTCTCAAAAAAATTCTCAAAAGTGTGCCCAAAAAGAAGTGGGGGGGAAAATTTTTACATGTCTTTCCCTCGCCAGTAGCCTTATCTCCACATCATCTCCTTTACCTTGAAAATTTTCCACACGCCCCCTTCATGATCCCCATTGATCCCCCACATAAGCGAGGCCAGACAACGAAATTTCTCAAAAATTCCAGAGAGAGTGCCCTAAAAGAAGCAAGGGCAAATAAACTACTCTATCCCATAAACCTTATTGCCACTAACATTTACACGTATTTCTCTTACTAGAAGCCTTATCTCCCACATCATCTCCTTTACCCTGAAAATCCTCCACACACACCCTTTGTGATCCTTATAACTGATATCATCATGACAGTAACCCTCCCCCTCTGATTTAAAAGCAATGCCAGTCAATATCCCCCCACACTCACCAGAACCATTGCTATTCTGAGCTTGCTTCCACACTTGCAGCATGCAACTCATCATTAACCCTAATCTGCAAAGAAGATGTACACTTCTTCTTCTCCAGCTAGGAAACAGACCCTATAGGGGCTGCAAGAATGTAGGCTTCCAAATGGGATCCCAGCGCCCTGCATTGTATCCCCTTTCTCCTTACTAAGCTTATCATGGCCCCAGCATTTCCCTTAAGTAAATTAGAATATTGGGCCTAATTCAAATGCTCACAAGATTCTAAAGCACGGTGGACTTGTTCCTTCAAAGCCATGGGCCTCAGCACAGTTTGCTCCCAAATTGACTCTCCCTTCAGAGATCTTCTGAGTCTCACCACAAACCAGATCCTCAAATGGCCCCTGCATTTCCATCAAAGTCCCCTGGGCAGAAAATTGGGCCTGGTCATAACTTCAAACATTCAGAAATCGGGCCTGTTCACTCAGTTCGCCTAGCTTCAAATCCTTTCTTGTCCAAAATCTGGCCCAAATCCAAAATAACTTCCACACAACCTGGCCCAACCCACCCCATCCTCAACGCTTCAACACAGTCCAATCCCCAAACAAAACCTTGTCCGTCTCTACTATAGGTACCGTAATCCCCATATGGAGATGCTGACCCACCAGTGATGGACAAACAGGTTGCTGCTGCTGCTGCTGCTGCATCTGCTGTTGTGCATGCATCGCACAACATCAATGATGCTTATAAACCAGTAATGCTTATAAACATTGACGAGAGAAGAAAGGAGAGAGCTCCATGACTAGACAAGCCTGTTTAATGAAATTTTGGCCTTGCAATTATGCCCAATTGCTGTATCAGAGGTTAAAATGTCATTTTGAACATTTTCAGTCACCTTCCGGCTTTTTTACCTGACACTCAAGCTCGCCTTTTTTCTTTCTAACGGCACTTTTTTTGTAGGGGGCAAACAAATGTTACAACTAATTGAATCAGCTCCTTTTCATTGCTTCCTTTTTAAAAGTTTCTCTTCAAAAGCCACTGAGGAGCCACACTAAGCCTTAACAAGAAAGAAAACTACTTCTTATTAATAACAATAAGAAGGGAAATGACATGATGACTTGTGAAACGTCTCCCTCTTTCCTCCCTACAGTCATTGCCTCAATTTGTTGCTATGGCTACCATAGGTCATGAAGGAAGGGGACTGCAGAAGATCAGTTCAAATCAAAAAAGAAACCACTCATGATCGATTACCCAAATTGTAATCAATGGGTGATTATATCTTCAGTAGCTGTGAAGCAGTTCTTGGGTGGTTTGTCATTGATGTTTGAAAGATTTGGTCAGGGAGGTTGCAGCATGCTATTTGGTAGCATTACAAATTGGATAGGGATTTGATCAATGAAACTAGGGAAGGTTTTGGATCGATAACCCAAATTGTAATCAATGGGTGATTATATCTTCAGTAGCTGTGAAGCGGTTCTTGGGTGGTTTGTCATTGATGTTTGAAAGATTTGGTCAGGGAGGTTGCAGCATGCTATTTGGTAGCATTACAAATTGGATAGGGATTTGATCAATGAAATTAGGGAAGGTTTTGGAGCTAGGGTTGGATTGGAAAGTGTTCTTTACTTTTTGTTCCCAGTGGGTCTAAAGGGGATCAGTGGTGAGGCTTTGTCCAGGAGGATCATGCGATGGCCAAGGATATTCATCCTGGTAGTGGTGCTGTCAGTGAAGAGGAATAGAACAATGCTCAATCATGGAGCCAGGTAGTGATAGTAGGAAGTAAAAAATCTCTCTGGTCATTGAGGAAGTAGTTCAGCGCATGAAGCCTGTTTGTGCAGTGTCAAGCTGCCAACTATCTGCATGCTTATATTGGGGTGGTACAGCAATTGTGTCAGATGTCACTAAGGTGGTTTCTCTAGAGGATTGTCACGCAAATATGGAGTGGAAGAACTGAATTATGTAACTATCGTTCTGGAAATGGGGCAAATATTGGTTGGCATAGGCCTTGCAGAAGCTAATTCCCAGGTGAGCATCGATTTTTCAAGAGAACAGGCTTATTGCTCTAAAAAATGGGCTCCCTAACCAAGTTATTGTCATTAAGGCTCTTGCAGCTGTCCAACATAATTCGGGATCTCAACTACAAATGGTGAGGGTGTCCAAACGGCTACATTTCCAGACCAGCAAACATCAATCTAGATAGGAGTGTAGGAGAGGTCCATGCAGTGGAGGGCTTCAAAAAGGACAGACACAGGAGATCTGGTCTCAGGCAGAGAGTGCAAATGGAGGAGAAGAAGAATCGTGGCTCGATGAGTGTTTCTTCCCCAGATAGAGATAATAAAGCAGCATCATGAGAATTGTTCAGTGCACTCTGGGAAGGGACGTTTTAAATACCAATGAGTTTTACTGAGGTCTTTCTCTCGACGATGGAGGTTGAGTGATGGTTCCAGAGAAGTAGGAGATTCAGAAAAAAGGTTAATTTGACTGGTGATATGATCAGCATTCGAGATGGTGAGGATTCTAATAATGCAAAGGCAAAATCAGGTGGGGTGATGAAACCTGTGGTTGAGAGAAAGGCATCCATCCAAGATATATATTCTCTCTCTCTCTCTCTCTCTCTCTCTCTCTCTCTCTCTCTCTCTCTCTCTCTTTTTCCTGGTTGGGGGGGGGGGAGTACATGATAAAATGAACTGCACAATTGAAAGGCATAATAATGCTGACATTTGGGTAAGTCTCCTTTGAAAAGATATAGAGATGGTAGTTTTTTTTTCCTTTTTATCTTGAGGAGCTTACAAATGGGTAGAAGCTATCTAAGTTCCATTCAAAAAGGTTACTAAGGAAAACACATTAAACAAAAGGGGAGATGAGGTGATAGGTCTGATGCATGGTTATTAAAATCGCGAGCTGGATCATAGGATCATACGATTCCACGATCCAGATTCACCCAAACGATCCAAATCGCAACAAAAATTGGAATCAAGTAGAATCATAAAAGAATCGGTAGAATCATATAATCAAAATCGTAGAATCGTAAGTAGAATCATAATTAGAATCGTACAGATCCCACTCTGTTACCTGGATAGGGATTTTTGTTCCTTTTTGGGCTTCAATAATGTGGCCCAATACATGTTTTTATTCGCCCAAAGGCCTCAAAAGGTTTATGTTGGGTCCAAAGTCTACTAGAACTAGGGCAAAATGGCTCCCATCCTCCCATTAATGAACAAATTCAGCGGAGTCCGCACCTAAGTTTCATGGAGTTCAACACCTCCGTCTTCTACTCATCAAAATTCAGTAACCCAGCACCTGAATTTGACAACCAGAGAGCCCTTCATCTAGTGACTGGTGTTTGATCAGCAGCAGCTAGCAGTCTTGCTGTTTGATCAACAGTTCTTTGGTGTTCAACAACTAGAGTTCCTGGGGTTTGACAAAAATTCAGCCCTCAGTCTTCTTCCTTCTTTGGTGTTCAACAAGAACACGTCAGTCCTCTTCAACACAGAGTTCTTGTTTGATCAGCAGCAACCAAGAAAAGAGCCAAGCCAACAGGCCCAGCAGAGCTGCAAAGGTATGCTTTGAAACAGATTTTTTGCTTCTTGAAAAGACACAATAGTGAGCATTGTTTTTCTCCATCTTCTTCTCCTTTTCTTGCTCTTCTTCTTTTTCTTCCTTTTATTGTTTGAACTTTTTATTATATTTTTAACTTCTTATACTTACTAAGTTACTAAACAAGTGTATAGTCTTAAGACTTGTCATAAAGTTCCACATATATATTTTTTTATATTATTATTTTACATTGAAAGTAGAATCTTATGATCCTCGATCCAATTCTACGATTTGACCTTGCAGACCTCTCCAACGATCCCACTAAGAATCCCAATTCTAACAACCTTGGCCTGATGATGAGGCCATGTTAGATACTTGTAGATGAGGCAATCAATTTGGGTATGGATCAGAATCTTCAGATTTTTTGGGTGATATTTCTTATGTGCTACCATATCCATTGGATAGTTTAGAGGATATTTCTACTGTCGAGGATGAAGGGGCAAGGAAAGAGAGAAGACTGAGTAGACCGAGGCTGGTGTTTTGCCCACCCCTAGGTCTTGTGTGGGTGAGCATAAACTATTACGGGAAGCTATTGAAAAGGTACTTTCTTGTTTAGCTTCTGTTAGGATTTCTTCTAATTTGTTTTTGATTTTTTTTCTTAGTTCTCTTTTCTTTAGTTTTCATTTTAAAGATTTCTTATCCTTGCTTGAATGTATTCCTTTCTATTTTATGAATATTCTTTTTTATCTAAAATAACAATACTATGATCCTCCATTGGCCGCCTAAAAGTTCTGGCACCCATCACGTACCAAGGTGCGGCATTGACCACACAACCTTCCATACGAAATAAAATACAACTTCAAAAAAGGATCATTTTTCTATAGACTAATCACTACAATTCACACAACAAAACCAAGATCACTTGACACCAAAATATATGGGAAAAGTCCTTAAATTGATAATTCTGCCCCTTTACAGATTCCCAAAAGCTAGTGGATTAACCTCAACATAATCAACTAATGCTTCTACATCATGGTTTTAAATAAAGGCCACGATCGTTACAAAACAGTTTTTTGGGTTATCGATACCGTTACACACTACGAAATCGGTGGGAAGAAAAATCACAGCCGTAGCGGGTGTTACCGACCGCGACCATTACGTAAAGGCCACTACGGCCGTTACGTAACCGCTACAAGACTGTTACACCAAAATATTATTTTATTTTTTACTTTTTCTTCTCACTTTTTCCCTCTCTTTCATATATCATTCTCAATATACCTAGTGGCAAGAAGGGAAAAGATTATAATGAGGATGACAATGATACAAAATTTAATATTTCTTTAAATACTAACAATAGATGCATTAATTAACAATTTGAAAATGCTAACTTGTTAAGAAAATATTTTATTTTGATAATATTAGTAATGTGATATTTTTGTTCTATATTTTTCAACTTCAACCTTCTTTCTTTTCTAGCTATTTTATATTTGTATTATTCGTATGTCTTTTGTGTCTAATAGATTAATGGAGTATGTAGTGTATTTTATTTTATTAATTAATTTAGCACACATAAGAATTTATCAAAGATAAAAACAATGAGAAGTATAAATACACACGCGTAATTTTTCTATCAATGGTGGTTTAAAACAAATGTAAACTTGTTGCCCTTACCAAATAACTTAGTTACACGAACTAAAGGATCCAAAATACACCAGAACTCTTTCTAAGAAGGGCTAAAAGCTTAAAACATGCAAGTACGCTAATATGCACAAGGTTGTGCGTGCTTCAAAAAAATTCACGGCCGTTACACCCGCTTCCCGTTATGTAACATCCACTACTCCCTCTTCCCATTACACTCATTACCGTTACGTTACGCGACCCGCTACCGCGATTTAAAACCATGTTCTACATTACCCAAGCATCCACCTTGACACAAACAGTTGATAGTATACCATCTAAAATATCCACTTAAAACCCTCCACAAACGCTTCAAATTGTTACAAGAATGCAACAGCCTTCTGTTTAAAGAAGCTCAACCAATAGCAATTGAAAGGAAAACATGCAGAAATTGCATTGAAAAATGACTTTCGTGGAAACAGATGCAACGCAGAGGCTTCATTAGACCACTTCAAGAGCATAAGAATTAAGTGGTCAAGAACAGAAACAACAAATTCACCATATTTTCTTGTTTATTGCAATGGTTATAACCAGCCCCATCCAAACAATCAACCAAAACCTCATCCATTTCAAATTCCAAATATTAACAACACTCATTAATCTAGACTCTTGTTCAAATTAACTCGATAACTTAAATTATGTCCAATAACTAAGTGGGGCAAATGATGTGTCTTAGTAGACAACCCAGGTCCCAAGATTTATAAAATATAAACACCATAAAAACCAAAGCAACATCACATTGTCCCTCCACCAATACAGAAAGTCACATGTAACATTGTTGTATTAAGCCTTCAAGCATTTTCTTGTCAAATCAGCAGCATAGGAGGCTAGAAAAATCCATTAAATGTAATCCTTGATTTCAAAGAAATGAATGCCTGATGATGATGAATCAATTGGATGTAACTACTATAACAATAACTACAAACAACAAAACCAAGCCATAAGTCCCACTAGGTGGGGTCAGCTACATGAATCATTTTCCGCCAATTTATGTGATCATGGACAATTTATTTCGACAAATTCAGGGTTATTAAATCCTTACTCACTATCTCATTTCAAGTCATTTTAGGTCTACCCCTACCCCTCCTACTGTCCCTAACAAATAACTAACTCACTCTTCCTCACCGGCGCATTATGTTGCATACGTTGCAAGTGCCCAAACCATCTACGTCATTCTTCCCTCATCTTATCTTCTACAAGAGTTACGCCTATCTTACCGCGAATATGTTGATTTTTTAATTTATCTTTCACTATTATACCACGCATCCATCTAAACATTCTCATCTTGAAAACTTAGCTAGATGTAACTCCTCCAACAACAACAACAACAAAAACAAAACCAAGCCTTAGTCCCACTAGGTGGGGTCGGCTATATGAATTCTTTTCCGCCAATTTATGTGATCATGGACCATTTCTTTTGATAGATTCAGGGAATTTTAGGTCTACCTCTACCCCTTCTACTACCTCCCATAGTAACTAAGTCACTCTTCCTCACAGGTGCACTATGTAACCTACGTTGCAAGTGTCCATATCATCTTAGTCGTCCCTCCCTTATCTTATCTTCTATAAGAGCTAACACCTAACTTATCACAAATATGTTCATTCCTTAATTTATCTTTCAAATGTTATACCACTCATCCATCTAAGCATTCTTATCTTAGCAACTTTTACTTTTTAGATATTATGTTTCTTCGTTGCCCAACATTCTACATTCATAAATTTTGAAACTTGTTTTATGCTAAAATAAGTAATAGAAATAAGAAATTATCAAGAAGAAAGTAAAATCTTTGGAGAACTTGAGGAATAGAAATCCTCACAACTCCAACAGAGCAGTACTAACAGAATTTTAATAAAGAAGATATTCTAAATTTTTTTAAATCTTCTAAAGGTGATTTGAGAAGTTAGCCTGTCATAGTATGCTTCATCATTGTGCTTGGAATATATTGTTAATCCATTTTTTCAAGAATGTCGTTGCATGTAACAAGGTCCATTTGCTCTTCTGTGTGGCAATGTGATATTCAAAAATAAATCAATTACACTTCTAAACTAGATTGAACCAAAGCCAACCATGCAGCGCCATTCTGAATATTCACACTAATTTTTCATGTAGAACCCATATGTGGTACAATAATTATAATTTACAAATATAAAAAAAATTACAAATATGTTTGCTAAATTCCCCAATTCAAACCCTTGCCCAATGAAAAATCAGGTCGTGAATAACCACATTTCAAGGAAATATTTCCTAGTACTTAAGCATTTTGACAATCGAATCTCGATTAAAAATCAAAAAACGGAATCTCATTCACTGTTTAATAGCATAGCAGAAACAGAATCCACAGCCAAATTTCAATCAGCAAACTACGACAATAAATTAACACAAACTATTAAAAACAACAACAACAACAATAATAATAATAATAATAATAATAATAATAATAATAACAATAATAATAATTGCATAAATGCTCACGTCCTGAGCCATTTGGGTGACTATATCAGCAAAATTTGAGGCCATCTCTTCATTCGAAACTTTATCCAAAAACTCAACCGACTCTAATGCTAATTTACATTTCTGAAACGGTAACTCTCCGCGGACCTAAACAAAATTCACAAACAAATCATTTAAAAAAAACCGTAAAACAGAAGATTGATCAATTCATAAAGAATGCATACCAAGCTCCAGCAAAGCTCATAGAGAAAGCGAAGCATGGGAACTGGCTTGGGGACTCTAAAGCTAGGATTTCCGCTTTTCCATTCTTGAAGGCAGTCCTCTGTTATGTATATGCACTGTATGGGTGGGATAGACATGGCAGAAGAAAGTGAAACGAACAAGCCCTAGAATTTTGGAATTTGAGCTGTGTGGTTCAGAAGTGGGTGCGGTTGAGGAAGGCGGGTGGAATCTGAGGTGCTTTCATAAGGTTTGAAATCGCAAAAGAGGGTTTCTAGGGTTTGAGGGGAATGGAGTGGATGTTTTGGTGACGAAGGGGCTGCTGAGAGTTTTCTTCCTCCGGTTTTGTTATGGTCTGCATTTGGGTTGCGCTAAGCCCCTTGCATTTGGGCAGGGCCGCAGGAGAGATCGAGCAAGTAAAACGCCTGCTTGCGATGTTTTTAAAATAAACCTGTCGGCTCACCAGTTACCGGGTGGACGGCTCGGTTTAACAACTAATTTACCATTTTTTTTTTTTTTTATCAAATGGTAAAAGTGTATATTGATCAAAGTACGTATGTACAAATACTCTGAGCATACCCAGGCCAAACAAACAAGGTATTACACCAAATCGAAAATACATCCAAAAAACCGGGCATACCCAGGATCCAAAGAGAATCAGCCATCATACTATTTCTTCCTTACATAACCGAAACAAGACAACTTTTAACAATTGAATTACATATTTACTAGAAACATATCATATTTGTTAAAAACTGTCGTGAAGGTGTGTCTTTGAATTACTTTGACTAACTCCAAAAGAGAGATTGAAAGTCCCTCAAATCTGAATTTGTTCTTAAAGTTCCAAATATAATAGACTATTGCAGCCAAGGCAATTTTCCGTCCAGCAGCTTGTATGTTTCTGCCCTTTGCTTCCTTGTGCATCCATTTGACTGCAGCCTTGATGGTGGTCATACTCCTTTTTAAGCCTAGCCATTCCTTAATGATCCTCCAAATCTCACCTGTAAAATTGCATTTAAAGAAGAGGTGGTCAATGGATTCTGTTTCTGTATTACAATAGGTGCATCTCTGGTCTGTCTCCACTCCTACCAGCTTATCACAAGTATGTAGTTTTCCTTTCAGAGTCAACCATAAACAAAAACATGTTTAGTTGGGATCTGTTGAACCAAACTTCCTTTCTCCATGGAACTCTAGGCATTTTTTCTCTCCAAAATTCGTAGCATCTATGTGAGCATAGATCCCACCCTTCCATCAGCTCAATGGCACATCCAACACTCCCATATTTGACAAGAAGCTGATCTCTAATCTCCAGAATTTTTTTGAAGAGCTAGGAATCCTCCTTCTTTGCTGTAATCCCCCAAATATTGTTGTTCTTTAAGTAATTATGATGGATCCATTTAGTCCATAAGGAGTCCTTCTTGGAATGTATATTCCAAAGAGTTCTAGACAGTAAAGCTTTGTTCAAAGAGCTCAGATCAAAAATGCTGAGTCCTCCCTCATCTTTTGGCAGGCAGATGTCGTGCCAAGCCACCATGGGCTTCTTCTTTCCACCCCATAAGAAGACCCTACACACCTTAATGATCTGTCTAAGCACATTTAGGGGGATAGGAAAAAAGGCAAGCCAAAAACATTCCACCCCTTGAATAATAGAATTCAGAATTTCCAATTTCCCTACATATGATAATGTGTGGCCTGGCCATACCTTTAGTTGTTATGAGATTCGATTACCATTGATTTTACATTTGCAGGTTCCACGACTCTCTATTTTTAAATTTAAAAAAAAAATATATATATATATATATATATATATAAGGCTATTTTCACTATTTTGAAATTGTTATAGACAGTTTTATTTTAGATAATTATGAGTAATTATAAGGATAAATTTGACATACTTAAAAGGATATTTTAAAACAATTGTAAGTAATTAAAGGAGTATTTTAAAATAATCATTGATGGTCATAAGAATAAATTTAATATTTTTAAAAGATGACACTAAAGGGAAATTCTCTTTATAGTATTAGAAATTAAAGATTATAAAGAAAATAACAAAAAAACAAAATAGTATGAGGGCATTTTGGGATACTTGTCAATAGTTACAAGAATATTTTAGAATAATTATGAGTAGTTATAGTAATAACTTTTACATAACTATCATGATATTTTGAAATAGTTGTAGGCAGTTAAAAAAGTATTTTGGAATAATCATAATAGTTATAAAGATAGATTTAATATTTTTGAAAAATAACACCAAAGGGAGAACCCCTTTTATAGTATTAGAGAAAAGGATATTTTTGGACGGCTCGGTTTAACAACTAATTTACCATTCATTTTACATTTGCGGGTTCCACGACTCTCTATTTTTAAATTTATTTTTTAAATTAATATATATAAGGGTATTTTCACTATTTTTAAATTTTTATAGACAGTTATATTTTAGATAATTATGAGTAATTATAAGGATAAATTTGACATAATTATAAAAATATTTTAAAATAATTATAAGTAATTAAAGGAGTATTTTAAAATAATCATTGATAGTCATAAGAATAAATTTAATATTTTTAATAGATGACACTAAAGGGAGAATTCTCTTTATAATATTAGAAATTAAAGATTATAAAGAAAATAACCAAAAAAAACAAAAAACAAAATAGTATGAGGGCATTTTGGGATACTTGTCAATAGTTACAAGAATATTTTGAAATAATTATGAGTAGTTATAATAATAACTTTTACAAAACCATCATGATATTTTGAAATAGTTGTAGGCAGTTAAAAAAGTATTTTGGAATAATCATAATAGTTATAAAGATAGATTTAATATTTTTGAAAAATAACACCAAAGGGAGAACCCCTTTTATAGTATTAGAGATAAGGATATTTTTGGATGATTACGAGTAGTGATAGGGATAAATTTGACATACCGATAAGAATATTTTGGAATAGTTGTAGGTAGTTAAATGAATATTTTGAAATAATCATGAGTAGTTATAAATATAAATTTAACATTTTTAAAAAATGAGAATCCCTTTTATAGTAGTAGAGGTTAGAGATACTAGCCATCCACTCGTGCAATGTGCATATTCCGCTGCTTCCAAATCATAATAAATAACAATTTTATATAAGAAATTTTTTTCATAAATCTATTGTATAAAATCGTGAAAATGAACTGCTATAATAATTTAAAAAATTATTGTCTCGACTCAATCAATAATTAAGCATTTCAAAAATATAATTATGACATTTTTCTTGTTTAAATATTTTAAGTTTTTTTATTATTAAATATAATTAGATAGTAAATAAAAATAAGATAAATATTAAAAAATGGAAAAAAAATTGAATTTTTAAATGTTTTGTCAAAAATAAGTAAACATAAATAGAATTAGGGATTGTTTGGAACCGCTTATAGAAATTTGTTTTTCAAAAAAAGTGCTGATGATAAATGTTCAAAGTTATAAATGATATTTGGTTGTGTTTAAAATAAATTATATTTGGATACTTACTTTTATTATATGATATTATATAATTATTTTAAAATATTTTTTAAATTGTAAATATTATTATTTTTAAATGACATTTTCATTAATAATTATTTTAATTATTTATAATAAAATTTAAATATTTTTTATTAAAAATTAATATAAGATTATTATTTTTAATTAATAATAATCTTGTTATTAATGTATATTTAATATATTACTATCATATTAAATTATGATAAAAAATATTATAAATTAAACTTAAAATTTTAAATTTATTTAATGTTAATTAAATTAATAAATAGTTCTTGCTCAATCTAGAATTGAATTATAATAACTAAAATGTATTTTTAAAAATATTTAAGTAAAAAATTAAAAAATTTAAATTATAATTAAATTATTTTTTATTAAAATTTTAATATTTTTTATGAACTAAAATAATATAATATTATTTATTAGTTAAGAATAATCTTGTTATTATTGTATATTTATTATGGTATTAATTTATGTTAAAAATAGTATTAATAACTAGATTAAAATTTTTAGTTTATTTAATGTTACTTTAAATTTATAGATGGTTCTTTGTATTCATTTCACAATTTAAATATATTTGATTAATAATTAATAGGTTATAATGCATAGTAAAATAATATATGATTAATTTTTACTTAATGTTGACTTTATGAGTCAAATCCCCTTTTGATTATGACAAATCTAAGATATCTCACTCGTGCACCTAGTCTTGAACAAGCATTTCTTTTAGATGGCATGAAGAGTGGAGGTACCGTCAAGGTTATGAAGAGCAAAGGATAAAGATATTGATGCAGAACGGGGTTGGGTAACCTAATCCTACCAATTTCAACTCTCACAAACAAGCATACACGCACTAGACACTTCAAAGTAAGAATTTAGTTAATCAATATAAACACAATAAAGCATGTCATATGTTTTGGGATTTTGAAAATGTGTATGATGCAATTTAGAAATAAGTCCCAAATGATTCTTTCAAAAAGACACTAAGTTAAATGCGAAAAAATGTTATTTCAATATTTCAAGAATAAAATTTTAAACTTAGCAAACAAATATTCCCAATTATTTACAAGCTAGCAAGTATCGATATTGAAATCTAAATAGCTCAAATATGCTTTCTAAGTCATGGAAGTTCAAGTTTCAAGCTTGGGCTTGCACAAGGTTAAGTAAGGACTCAAACAATGTGAAATAATATTGAAATTTCAGAATTTGGGCAACTACAGTCAATTGTGGATCAAGGGTCAATTGCCTGAAGAATTTAAAAATATATTTTTGGAATGGCAGTGTTGGGTCAATCGACTGACTAAGATTTCAGACAAAATACCAAGAATCAATTTGAGGTCAGTTGACTAACCTGCTACGGGATTGAATGAAAATGCGAGGATTCAAGGTTGTTCTCAACGAATGCTTATAGAACTTTAAACAAAGGTTCTCAAGCAATTTTAGGTTGGTTTAAGAAGAACCTTACCAAGGTAAATCATTGAATGACTCAGTTTAATTCACACAAATTCAGATTATACCTTTGAAATTCCTTAACCAAGTTTTGAAGTTATAATGAAGTTGTTGTATGCTTGGGATGGTCTAAGCAAATACGGAAATCACCACAAACTTTGAAGAATGCCTTGATGATTTTCTCCACAAGTCAGAACTCTTTTAGAGTCCTTTGTGCACACTTTGATATATTGATACGTGTGTGTGTGTGTGTGTGTGTGTAGCAATTGAAATGGATATTGTTGGCTGTGGGAAGTAAACTGGTGGTCGTCGTGTGGATGATTGATGGAGGACGTGAATGATGGAAATGAATGGTATCATTGGATAGATATTGGTCTCACACCAACTGATCTCCAGGGAGAACGAATGTAGTCTCTCACCACTCAATCACAAGGATCGGAACAAGCTTAAACAAGCTCACAAAGACAAAGCCTTTAACTAAAATTCAATATTACTTAACTCTTACTGTTATTACATCAATTACAATGAAGAAATATATAGACTTGGCATGGGAAAGGGGAAACAACCATAACTAACTTAAGCTAGCATAGGGAACAAAATAAAGACACAAACAAGTCCCATGTAAGCATGGGAGACACACACACTCTCAAAACTCACAAATCATAATAAAACACACAATAAATACTTCTACTTCCTAGACATAATAATTGCTACGCATAACTTACGAGACTCATTAATTCACTAAGCATACTTGCAAGCTAAGTTGACTTGCAATTATTACAACTTAAAATCTACAATTATATGGCAAAGGGGAGGCCCAGGCATGTGGGGCCCATAAGGGGTCTTGATCTCGGATTTGCTTTGGCATCTTAATTCGGGACTTTCTCACACTGATAATGTCTTCTAGATACTCCATGAATTCCTGTGTAGCAATGAACAAAAGAGGCATCCGGAGGTCTTCCATGTGTTAGCATGTTGGTGAAGGAATCGTGGACTTCTAGGGGTCGTCCACGTGCCGTAACATCTATAAAAGAAATGTGGACATCTGGAGGTCGTCCACGTGCCATAATATCTTATATGACATAAGCAATGTATGTCGATCCCCATCAGATATTTTTATATTGTAAATGCATTTATTCTTGGTTTGTAATGAAGTATATGGTCAGTAATAATGCATTGCATACATTATAGGACTTAATGCTCAAATGTCATAGACTGAATTTAGGATCCAAGACCCTTTGAATTAAATGACATAGGATTGAAAAGATTTAAAGAATAAAAGAAGGGAAAATCTTAAATCTTAAAGAGCCTTGATCGACCAAACCTTAAGTGCTCAAAAGCTTTGGTCAACCGACCATTAATCTTAGCAGTATTACATTGCTCGAGCGATCGGTCCTTAAACTAAGGAAACGTATCGGCTGCTTGAACCCTTTGTTTGAACTTGATGTTAGGTCTCAGGCGACTGGCCTATGTGCCTGAAAATTGCTTGGCAAACTGGCCTTCTCCCTTTGGCCAACTAACCCTAGCCATTAGGCGATCGAACACACGAAGGTTCAGCGAATCGCCTTGGGACGGTTGATTGACACTATCCTCGATCAACTGAACCATCATTTTAATTAGAATCCTCTATGTATGTTTGGGCAACCGGTGCTAGCACCTGTCGACCAAACCTCTCGAGTTCCCAAAATTTTTGTTGCATTAATCTTGTTTAATTTTTAATTAATTTTTTTCAAAATCCCCTCTATGTCTCCAACGGTCAAAAATATCAGGAATTCTATATATACCTCTTCATTATTCCATATTAGCAACTTGATTAGCATTAGATTAGCCAAATATTCTCTTAAAATTTCTTTGTGCCTTAATTGCATATCTCTTTCAAAATCAAGTATGCACTTATACTCTTTTTTTCCTTATCTTCACAAAATCATTTTAAAAGAGGAGAGTTCTATTTGCTTATCCTCTTCATTTGCAAACTCATTGCCACTTGAAGAGTGATTGTGGTTCATTCTTGTGAGGCTAATCTTCATTATCTCCCATTGTATTTATTGCTGAAAAGTTGCTTTTATGGAGATAATATTATTTGGGTTTTGCATCTTTAAAAAACACTTACTAGTCCTTATATTTGAATCAAAGATTTTCTTCATTATCATCTCTCACATCTCTCGATAAATACATTGTTGAGAGACAAATTTAGAATACTCAACTGAGCATTAACTCTTATCATTTGTGAGTGTATTTATGCCTAAAATTGTACATTATCTGCTTAGGATAAAAAGCACATGTATTGTACACAAAATTCATATCTATGTTGTAATTCCCGACGTGTGATCATCGGAAGAGGATTGCATTGGTCTGTAATGTGCAACAGATTGCTTGGACCCGGTTAAGAAAGTACCAAATGGTTTAGACCCGGTTAAGAAAACCAAGTACACCTTTCTAAGGTGTTGTTGTAAAGGTTGGGGTCAGCCCTGTGAATCTGACCTAGGGTGTAATGACCCGATTTTATTTTATTTTTTTTCTATAAATATATATACTATGAAATATCACTACTCTGATACCTTTTAATATAAATCAAACCCTCATCACGGTCCAGATATGACCCATGGAATTTGAGACAACCTAAGCAGCGAGAAGCTGAATTCATAAACCATAACCATATATATACAATACAATACCAGAGTGTCTGAACAATTCCCAAAACATACATACACAACTATTCCCAGAAATACCCTCAACTGAAACTAGGGCTATGCAAAATAACCTCCCAAAATTACTCACCCTACTGATAGGGCAATATTGAAGCCCCTTCTATCTGCGAGTCTGATCTGCGAGCCTCACTGGATCACCTTAAAAATGTTAAATTACTGGGATAAGACAACGCTCAGTAAAACGAAATATGTTATTGCTAGTGTGTGGAAAATGAGTTACATATCTGTAAAATCTAATTTAGAAATACCATAGATGTCTGAATGTGAGAAAACATGTATAATAACGTACAATATAGCTCATACCTATATTATTTAACATGACTATCTTTATGAATTTTCTATTCATAATACTTCTAATATTCATAAATACATCTACTGTTTCTGTAAAACTGAATATGCATATAACAACTGAGAAAATTTCCCTAGATGGATAACTATATGTCATGATTTAACCCCTCATGATTGGGTTATGCGGCCCATAGGAGGGACCTATCACTGGTTGCCCTACCAGGATAAGTCACTATACTCCGAAAGTCAGATTAGCCTCCTCAACCCTAACTAACGGGGAGCCTGTCCACAACATAGGCACGATTGACTGTTGTATATCCACATACTATCTTAGTTATGTGGTTGCACTCTGAACTGTAAATAGTTATGGTACCGTGCTCTATAAACTGATCTGTAATAGTCCATTAGGGTCTGATACTATATATTACATTTCTATATAAAATTTATCTGTTTTACCATGATTCTATATCAACTGTATTAACCATAATTCTGTAAAACTTTGTACTAACCATGACGCTATAATAAACTGTATTTCTGTATGAACTGTAATTTTGTATGTCATGGTTCTATAATCTGTATATCATGGTTCTGTAAAACTGTATAATCATGGTACTATGAAAACTATAAAAACATCTTCCTGTCTGTATATACTGTAAAAACATCTTTCTGTACTATAACTGTGAATCATGAAACTATAGAGACTATATTTTTGAATAAAACTACATATCTGTATAAACTATGTATCTGAATAGCTGTAATTCTATAATTTAAAACTATTTATTCTATGAAAAATGATTCTATAAATTTGTATACTCGTAATACTGTGAAAGTTGCGTAGAAGACTGTACTATACCAGTATTTCTCATGCCACACAAGTAAATAATACTCATTAACCATAATCAATAAAACTGTATAATTCCTGCTCTAAAAGACCCATAAACAAATACTATATTTTTCTAGTGAAAATAATTGATTTACTAGTATAACATATTTCCCTTACCTAATTACTGGAAAGCCCTTAATATGTCCTACACCTGTAGGGTTCCCTAATCAATACCCTAAAAACAACATGCCCCAGAACAAAATTTCAGTATTTCTTTGTCTACTACACTTTCTATGACTGTAAGTAAATCAAATACTGAATTAAAAGCCTTACCCTGAATTTGGGATGAAATTCAAGATAGCCCCACCAACGATCCACTCTAGTAGACTTGAATAGAACTTTCCCAGGAGTGTCGTGGTGGTCTCGAATCATCAAACTGGCAAGAATTCGGCCCAAAAACTTAGAGAGAAGGGGGTAAGGACGAACAGGAGAGAGAGAGAGAGAGAGAGAGAGGGAGAGAGAGAGAGAGAGTTTTTGCGTGAAATTTCTGCTGCAAAAATCGAGTTTGAGCTATTTTTACACTAGCTTTCGTCAACAAGACACATCACCTCGTTGACGAGGTCACGAAGGAAGTTTGTCGACGATGTTTATTCTTCGTCGACGAAATTAAGGGCTGAGAAATAGCCTTTCGGTATTTTCTCGTTGACGAAACGTGCTCCCATCGACGAGTCCAAATAGCCACTCCGTCGACGAACGCAGACTAGGCCCTTATTGAATTTCATTGACAATTTATTTTCTCTCCTCCCTCTATTATTTAAATACCATAATTCTTTGGGTCATTACATGGGGTATTCCCTTGCCCAGTAAGGAAAGGGTGTTGTAATCGGTGTCGCTCCACCCATAAGAGAGCAATTAGTGAATCCTCTTTCTTGTGAGCTTGAGGTGGGGACGTAGGCATTGTTGACCGAACCTCGATAACATTTCCTGTGTTACTCTTTCCCTTTTCTCTTTACTTTTTGTATATGCATGCTTGCGCTTAAATTGTTGTGAATGTCTTATACGCTTTAAATATCTGCATGCATATTTATTTGGGAAATACTTAGTCTGCTTTACTTGTTTTGATTATCTGCTCAGTTTGATATTAGTGGTATTTCTGTTTGCATAGAAAGACCCTAGGTTGTGTAATACTATATGTGATTTGGATTCAACTTAAGAAGAATTTTTGAAATACCCAATTCACCCCCCTTTTGGAATCACACCAATTCCAACGCTTAATAATTTAATTAATAATTATGTTAACTATTATTTTTAATTAACATTTAAATATTTTTTATTAGGTAAAAATAATACACGATTATTTTTTATTAACAATAATCTTATTCTTAATTTATATTTATAACATACGATTATCATATTTGTTAGACGTCGTAGCCCGTGGAGTATATATGTGTGCCCCGCAATAGATATACAATATAGAGTCAGAGGGGGATGAATGACTCTTTTCGCATATTTAAAATTTTCTCTACAAAATAAAATACTTGGCAAGAAGCAAGCAATTATATCACAACATATAGCAAATTCAAATCAAGCACAAGACTATAATAAAGAGTAGGGAGAGAAAATCTTAGTACCGGGTTTTAATGTGGTTCGACACCAAGCATACGTCCATGCCTTAGCACCAAGCCAATGATTCCACAATCCACTATAGACGCTCCTTTCCAGGCGAAGTAAGCTTTACAACTCAGTTACAAAACCCTACACTTGGGAACAAATCCCTACGTGCTCACAAAGAGCCTTCACTTCGGTTCACAAAGAACCTTCACCAAACCGGTTCATAAAGAACCTTACAAAGAGATGGAAGATTACAAATCAATGCTCCTCAAATGAGAAAATATGAAATACAATTCAAACCTTACACTACTCTCTTAATAAATGATTCAAACAAGATGAATGAGCATGAGGGATTGAGCACTTTGTGAATGAATGACTAGAATGCAAGTGCAAAGTGCTTGGTTTTGGATTCAAAGATATTTTCCACTAAATGCTTGTAATAAATAATCAAAACCATACTAAACAAGTTTATGGACTTCTATTTATAGCCAAAAATCGAAGCTAGCCGTTATTGGACCCTTGGGAGTGAATCCCAAGTAAAACTAGCTGTTGGTGTTCTGTCACCATCCCAAACTGTCGACGGTTTTTATGGGCTCTCTAAAACCGTCGACAGTTTCCTTCATATGTCGATGATTACCCAAAATCATAAAACATCATCAACACAAAAGTTGTGGGATTTTTTCATAGATTTCCATAGACACCAATATCATCATTTTTGGACTTTTCTAACAAAAGTTATGCCTCAAATACCGAAAGGTATTTAGGACTCGAGGCTGCACTACATTAGACGACGATTGCTCGTTTTTCCTTGCTAATGAACCTTTTAAAGACTTAATACACAAAAGTATATAAAATATATTAAGTTTATTAAAGATTAAACTTGTTTAAGTGAGTTTCCCCTTGATTATAAGATATCTTGAATTATGAAAATATATTTGAAAGATCATTTAGATATCTTATATGCTTAATATGTCCTTTATAAAAGATTTTTGGACTTTCTTAACACTTTAGGACATAAAGCTCATTTAGACACAAATGGGACCAAGTATGAAGATGTTTATAAAACTGTGATGTTTGAAAACTTGTCCCTTTTGAAAACATGTTTGAGTTTAGGATTCATTTAACAAACTCTTTAAGTTCAACTTTGAAAATCATGAAAGGTGAGTTTGTGTTTATGACTTTAGTGCAATCCTGTAACCTCATGTCTCCTAGGATGCATGTGCATTGCTCAACTCTTTCTCAAAAATCATACAAGAAACAAAGTGCAAGAGTTACAAAAAGTTCCTACCACACACACAACCCTTATTACAAATAATTCTACAATTAAGCTTTCGGTTGTGCTTGGGTCCTTCCGAGTACGTGTTCTTTTGATCTTTCAATTTGCACGTCAACTTGATCCTATCTTTGCCTTCGATCCGGTACTTCATGTATGAGTACTTGTACTAAATATGATATGCAAAGATAGGAAAACACTAGGAACAATATATAGGTTAATATCATCAAAACACTTTAAACAATGATGGTATAGCCACTAAGGCTAACATTCTTCCCCTTTTTGATTATGTCTAACATATTAATAATGTACTTAATCTTTGCATTTGAGATTGGCTTACCATAGCTTATTATGCAGAGATAAGCTTACCTAGAACTACTAATGGATTGTTATCATCAAAACAATGCAATTAAGCTTATGTAGCCTTTAAGGCTAAAATTCTTCCCCTTTTTGATGATGGCAAATCA
This sequence comes from Malania oleifera, assembly GCF_029873635.1. Taxonomy (NCBI): domain Eukaryota; kingdom Viridiplantae; phylum Streptophyta; class Magnoliopsida; order Santalales; family Ximeniaceae; genus Malania; species Malania oleifera. The sequence goes on from NC_080420.1 coordinate 61,869,696, forward strand.
TTAGTGTTCTCCTATAGGATATAATTTAAAACTCCTCCTTAATTTATGCATATTCTTAGATAAGACTAAAATATGCTCCCTCTTACTATATGCATATCTACAATTTGCTCCCCCTTACTTTATACATATAACGTGTAAAATTATTTAACTATATTTTTCATATCTATTAGAACTTTACGCATGCATACCATAAAATAGAAAGTTCATGTAAAATAAAACAAGTACGGAATTAGAACTTTCATATTATCTTTGAGTTACCACATACATTCTACCCCACATGCATTTTCCATGCATTTCATTCTTCCCCACACATAACACCATACAACATTCTCTTAACAAAGAGGACACCAAAATATCTTCTCCCCCCTTGATCATCATAAAAAAGAGAGGTACAATTCATTTCACTAAAATTTCTCCCCCTTAAGATATGATTCCATGGTAGTGAGGTGAGTATGTGCTAGACACATATACCAAAATATTTGCTAAACCATAACAGTGGAAAGCCTAGAATAACTTTCTTGCAAATACATGAATGATGATCTATAAGAAAATACCATATGATGTTGGATCAAACATTCAATGATCATTCAAGAATGGATATTTTCAAAATAAGTACAAAATATTCATGCTTGTAATTTAAGCATGGTAAATGTGTCCAAATAACTTGGTAAGGAGCATGTAGATGCAAACTTGGCTTTATTTGACAATGCTTTTATAAAATAGGAGACATGGTCTCCTAATTTGCCACTAATTGGGAAGGTATTCTTTAAACATTACATATTCTTACGATGATGCTTTATTTGGATACCATTTGTAGTGATGATTATCTTTACAAAAATTCATTTCATGAATGCTATGTTTAGATATTCTACCATGTATTTAAATAAAGCATATATCATCAAAACAAACTATAACATGTTTTTGAATAAAAAATTAAAGCCTTAGTAATTCTCATAAAGAAAAACAAGGTATTTCCATTTAATAAGCTTAGAGCACATGTTATTTCATCCCATAAACAATAGGCAACATTTTCAAAAAGGAACCAATTGATAAGATATACACACAATTTAAAGCATCACATTGGTTTTATAATTTGAACACATCAAATATTGGCACAATTCTCAAAAAATTTCCAGCAAAATAATTTAAACAAATTAAAATGCAAAAAACTGGAATTTACTCATTTTGAGTTCAATTCAAAAAAATAAGTGTTTCTAATTTATCACAACATAAATTTACTTGGGCAACACTTATTCCATTTCTCCTAGGTTAAATCTATTTAAACCTAATTCCTAATCCTAGAACCTAAGGAAACAATTCAAATAGCTCATGTGTTTCATTTGGTACCCATTCCTCCTTGGGTCCCAAGGGGTTGGTTTTCTTTACAACCCATTACATTTTTCTTTCTTTGCCTCTAACTTCTCTATATGGGCAAAAATATCTAATATGACCATTTCTTTCACAATAATCTTGTTTTCATGTGAGGGTCTTGACTTAATTGCTTTATTTTTACTTGTTGAGGCATAATGATGTGATTTATAAGAGGTTTTAAAATTCTTTTTATAAGAATCATTTTTCTTAGTTCCCAAAGAATTTTGGGAGTTTTCTTTCCCTTTTGTGGTTATACCATGATTTTTATTTTCCTTTTTCAAGATAGCATTTTCATTCAAAACATTTTCAATTTGATTTTTCAAAATTTTCACCTCATCTTGAAAAGATCCATGGTCTTTTTTACTCTTTTATAAAAACTCCTCATTTTCCTTTTTAAAAGAAATGTGTTCCTCTTTTAATGTGGAACAAAGGCAAGATTCTTTTCCTTTCCATTTTGACAATTTATCTTCCAAGACTTTGATTTTGACTTCTAAAGTTTTATTTTCTCCTTTCAATGAGGACTCCCTTAGTTTAACCATAGCAAGCTCTTTCTCAACATTTTTGTTTCTTCTTTTTGCTACGACTAATTCATCATACAGTTTAGCACAAGTTTATGCTAATTCATCATAAGAAGGAGTATCATCATCATCTTCCGAAGTTGTTCCTTCTTCTTTATGTTCCTTGGCTATGAAGCAAGGATGTGCTTCTTTCTCATTTTCATCATCGGTGGCTAAACCATCGATTTCATCCCAAGTAGCACCATTCATGGCATTATGATCCCCATTTAAAAAATTTCCTTCATTTTGATTTGGGGGGCAATTTATCAAGTCATGCCTAAATTTATAGCAATCACAACAGTCCATGCACGACTCTTCCTTTTCTTTATGTTGCATTATTTTACTTAAAAGTTTCTTAAGTTCTCTTGTGAAGAATGCAATATCATTACCCTCATTTATTTCTTGGTGATTAGCTCAAGGTATATCTAAGACAAGACCATTCTCTATCTTAGGTTTTTCTAGATTGCTTGCTTCTTCAATGCTCATAGATGACTCCAGTAAGGATGGGAAATTTTTTTGAATATAATCTTTGAATGAATAAGTTCTACCAAATGCTTTCAAGTTGTTAATGAGGTATGTGAATCGAGTGAGCATGGAAGAAATTTTTTCACCATCATTTAATTTAAACATCTCAAATTCTCTAACTAGCATGCATATTTTTGTTTGTTCATTTTGAGATGAGTTCCATAGATGTTTTCAAGTACATCACATATTTCTTTTGTAGTTTTACATTCGCAAATAAACTATGTACAACATCATTTAAACCACAATAAATAATATGCACTGCTTTAAAATTGAGTTCAACTAACCTTTCTTCGCTTGGTGATTCTTCCAATAAAGCCTTTGGAATATCAACATTTTTATTTGTGATTGAGAAGTTTCCTTTGAAGATGATCTCCCATAAATTCAAGTCGTGTGCTTGAATGAAGACGGTTATTTTATTTTTCCACGCGTGGTAGTTGGAACCATTGAACATTGGTGGTTGATATATGGATCGTCCATGTGAAGAGGTGCTCACCAAATACTCCATTGATCATTTACGCTCTGGATTTTACTTCGAAAAATGCAAGTGCCTCTCTTTGATACCACTTGTTAAATGTCGTAACCCGTGGAGTATATACATGTGCCCCGCAGCAGATATACAATATAGAGTCAGAGGGGGGGTGAATGACTCATTTCGCGTATTTAAAATTTTCTCTACAAAATAAAATACTTGACAAGAAGCAAGCAATTATATCACAATATATAGCAAATTAAAATCAAGAACATGACAATCTAATAAAAAGTAGGGAGAGAAAAGCTTAACACCGGGTTTTAACATGGTTCGGCACCAAGCCTACGTCCACACCTTAGCACCAAGCCTAGGATTCCACAATCCACTATAGACGCTCCTTCCAGGGTGAAGTAAGCCTTACAACTCGGGTACAAAACCCTACACTTAGGAACAAATCCCTATGCACTCACAAAGAGCCTTCACTTCGATTCACAAAGAACCTTCACCAAACCAGTTCACAAAGAACCTTCACCGAACCAGTTCACAAAGAACCTTACAAAGAGATGGAAGAATACAAATCAATGCTCCTCAAATGAGCAAATATGAAATAAAATTCAAACCTCACACTACTCTCTTAAGGAATGATTCAAACAAGATGAATGAGCAAGAGAGATTGAGCACTTTGTGAATGAATGACTAGAATGCAAGTGCAAAGTGCTTGGTTTTGGATTCAAAGATATTTTTCACTAAATGCTTGTAATAAATAATCAAAACCATACTAAACAAGTCTATGGACTTGTATTTATAGCCAAAAATCAAAGCTAGCTGTTATTAAACCATTGGGAGTGAATCCCAAGTGAAACTAGTCGTTGGCGTTCTATCACTGTCCCAAACCGTCGATGGTTTTTCTGGGCTCTCTAAAACCATCGACGGTATCCTTCATATGTCGATAATTACCTAAAATCAGAAAATTTCATCAAGACGAAAGTTGTGGGATTTTTTCTTAGATTTCCATAGATACCAAGATCATCATTTTTAGACTTTTCTAGCAAACGTTATGCCCTAAATACCGAAGGGTATTTAGGACTTGAGGCTACACTACTTTAGACGACGATTCCTCGTTTTTCTTTACTAATGAGCCTTTTAAAGACTTAATACATACTTGGACAAAAGTATATAAAAGATATTAAGTTTATTAAAGATTAAAACTTGTCCAAGTGAATTTTCCCTTGATTATAAGATATCTTGAATTATGAAAACATATTTGAAAGATTGTTTAGATATCTTATATGCTTAATATGTCCTTCATAAAATATTTTTTGACTTTCTTAACACTTTAGGACATAAAGCTCATTTAGACACAAATGGGACCAAGTATGAAGATGTTTATAAAACCATGTTGTTTAAAAACTGGTCCCTTTTAAAAACATGTTTGAGTTTAAGATTCATTTAACAAACTCTTTAAGTTCAACTTTCAAAATCATGAAAGGTAAGTTTGTGTTTATGACTTTAGTGCAATCCTATAACCTCATGTGTCCTAGTATGCATGTGCATTGCTCAACTATTGTTCAAAAATCATGCAAGAAATAAAGCGCAAGAGTTACAAAAAGTTCCTACCACACACACAACTCTTATTACAAATAATTCTACAATTAAGTTTCCGGTTGTGCTTGGGTCCTTTCAAGTACGTGTTCTTTTGATCTTCCAATTCGCATGTCAACTTGGTCTGATCTTTACCTTTGATCCAGTACCTTATGTACGAGTACCTGTACTAAATATGATTTGTAAAGATAGGAAAATATTGGAAACAATATATAGGTTAATATCATCAAAATACTTTAAAACGATGATGATGTAGCCACTAAGGCTAATATTCTCCCCATTTTTTATGATGTCTAACCTATTAGTAATTTACTTAATCTTTGCATTTGAGTTTGACTTACCATAACTTATTATGCAAAGATAAGCTTACCTAGAGCTACTAATGGGTTGTTATCATCAAAACATAGCAATTAAGCTCGCGTAGCCTTTAAGGCTAACAATATTAATTTATGTTAAAATGATATTATTAATTAAATTAGTATTTTTAATTTTTAATATTAATTTAAATTAATATATGGTTCTTCTTCTTCATTCCAAAATTGAATTATATTTCATTAATAAATTAATACATTATAATACGTAATAAAATAATATATGATTATCTTCTAGTGTATTTTTTATTAGGTAAAAATAATATAATATTATTTTTTACTAACAATAATCTTATTCTTAATTTATATTTATAACATACGATTATCATATTAGTTTAAGTTAAAATAATATTATTAATTAAATTAGTATTTTTAATTTTTAATATTAATTTAAATTAATAGATGGTTCTTATTCTTCATTCCAAAATTGAATTAAATTTCATTAATAAATTAATATATTATAATACATAATAAAATAATATATGATTATCTTCTGGTGTATTTTTTAAATTATAAAATAGCCACTAAATTTTCTTATATTTATAAAATTGACCTTATTTATGAACAATGTCACTTAGTTTACTTTTCAAAATTCATTTAAATAGCTCTAAAAAAAAGTTGTTTTGGAAAAGTATTTTTTGTAATAAGTTTTTGTTGTAGTACAAGTCAAATGCCACTTTTTTTTTTTTTTTTTTTGTAAAAGTGTTTATTTTAAGTGATAAGAAGTATAAGCATTTTTCAAGTACACCTGAACGAGAACTAAAATAAAGTAAGGTCATTTATTTTTATTATTTATTTAATTTTTTTAAATGAAAATAGATTGTTTTAAATTTTTAATGGCCATAGCATTTGATTTGCCTTCTCTGCCCGATTTTGAATCAATTGTTAAATAAAAAATTATCTTAAATTAAAAGATAAAAGATATATATTTTAAAACATTGAATAAGTAATATACATTAATGTTGCAAGCAATTGCCACATTCCTCTTTTAACAAATTTATGACTTCAATCTAAATTGAGGATTTAGAATTTTTAGAATGCACCAAGGTATTTGATTTATAAAAAATACGTTTACATTTATGAATCATTAAAGGAATAATAACAATATTGGTGTTGATGATCTAGTACTACAACTCTAATCAGGCAAGACTTTATCTCCATCACCATTAAAATGCTTTTGCACTATCATCATCAAACGTTAGCATCATAAATGCCCCGACAATGGCGTTGATGATGATGAACGATGATGATTATTACGCTAACATTCATTAGTTGATGGCAAGGGTATCAGTAGGCAGTACACTTAGAGATTTATACTGAAAGACATGCTTTATGTAATAAATTTTATTGTTTATTAATAACTTCAGTTATTCCATTTTAATGAGAATCTTTGTGAGCAATGTTTACCTGACACTATCTATTTAATGATTATGCATGTGTGTCTTTTATTCTATATGGTAGGTGATCTAGTGTGTAGAGTACGACTTACACACAGAAGATTAGATCATCAATTCTTATAGAATATAAGTTTATTGTTCATAGTCTTAAATGGAATTGGACACACCATTGGTAGGACTGTAGCACAAGGTTTTAATAGGCTTATCTTCACTATGGGGAATGGTATAGTTCCAACTCCTTGTACTAGTACACTTTGTGTGTATTGAACATGACCGTCATGGGGTAATTGTTTTTATACTGACTATATAAAACCATTAATACCTCATGATTATTATAAGTGCTTATGCTCTTAATCCTGATGTGATTATTGGACAAGTGCAGATAGTGTTTCTTACTTTGATTAATAGAAGAGTGAGATTATTTATGGGTCAATAAACTTAGTGAGTTGGGTATGTGTATGGTGAACATTAATTATTGATGGAATCCACATCTCGGTATCAGGATTGATGATACCCCCTTTAAGGAAGCTTATAAATTTTGATTGTGTCAAACCTTACAGGCGGATTTTGAATCCTACACATCAAATTAGTTAAGTGAAAGGTCTCAGGAAATTAATATGTCAATTAATTAAATTGACAGTAATTTAATTTAATTGATGAGTATCTGTAATTTTTAAGTGGGGAGATAAATAAGTATTTAACAATAGGAGCTCAAAATTTAATTTTGAATATGACAGGGAGTGCAATTATAATTCTGTAGTGGTATGAATTGTAATTCATGTAATTAAGGATTAATTCGGGCCGGATTAAGAATTCTTAATTACGTTGGAAGCCTTAGTCATATTTGCCCAGAGGTCCCTGTTGTAGCCTATATACACGTGCTCCCTTCAGCTGCGAGGGTTAGACGAAAATGCATACGCAGAGGCAAACGTCTTCATGAGAAGTAAACCTTAGCCACCGCTAACGAGCCCACTCTCTGAAGAGCAAGGCGTGTTCAAGGACTACAGTAGAAGATCATTGGTTGTCATCAAAAGTTCTTCTTTGATCTCGCAGATCCAGGAGTTCCTCTTCGTGCTTGCAGATTCAGGAGTTCTTCTTCATGCTTGCAAATTCGAGATCAAACTAGAGAGATCTCGCAGGTATGATCCTAATCACATAATTAGGATTTGCAAGATCGAATTTTATTGTGATCCGGGTTTGAAAGATCGAATTTTTGTTTAACTCGAGTATGCAAGATCGTTTTTCTTTTTTTTTTTGTTATCCGTATGCACTATACCATATCTTAGGGTTATTCTGCAGCATGCCCCTTCAATTGGTATTAGAGCCTCAGCTGATATTGTATACGAATAATAATACCATGTTATTCAGTTTCAAACAAGTGCATACGTAGGGTAGAACGTGTGGATGCGCTAACTTCGATTTTGTAGCGTTCTACCCGATTATTATGGTCACATGAATGTATTGTTTATGATTGCGATTGTTTAAAAATTTGTAGCATGTGAACTCCGAATTATGGAGGCATAGGATTCTGTAATCTGATGTAGCATCATCCAAGAAGGAGGCACTCGTAGCATGTGAACTTCAGTTATGGAGGCATAGGATTCTATAATTTGTCGCAAGTTCATCAAAGATGCAGGCACAGTTGCGGCGCATAGTAGTGGCAAAAATTGGGTGAAACCTTTGTTGTAGAATAG